>NW_017618986.1:0-29920 GCF_001879475.1 Ipomoea nil
CACACAAGAGCCAGGAACCCTCGGGAGGCCTATGCCAAGGCGTCCCAACTACAACAAGTGCCAAACCAACCCCGGGAAACACGCCTGGGAAACAAAAGGAAATCACATGAACCCCACCCGCGGCCTTAAAAACCCCAGGGCCGCCTCACCTCGCCAAGTCACAGCGCCAACCACTCAAGGAAGAATCCTTACTCTAAGCAAAGCCAAAATTGGGATAGCAACATAGTCTCCGGAACCTTCCTAGTACACGCCACCCCCACCACAGTGTTATTTGACTCGGGGGCTACCAACTCGTTTATAGCAACCGAGTTTGCCACTCAGCTCGGCCTCAACACCAGCACCAAGGTCCGACTCCAGGTCAAAGTGGCCTCCGGCGAAATCCTAGGATGCGACCGCATGTACGAGAACATAATGATCACCATACAAGGGGTGAATTTCCCAGCAACTTAATTCGATTCAAACTGGATGGGAGTACAGGTGATTTTAGGCATGGATTGGCTAGGGAAATACCAAGCACAAATCCTATGCGGAGAACGGAAAGTGGTCCTACGGGGACCAAACGGTAAAAGGGTATCATATCATGGGACCACCGTGAAGCCGGGATCAAAGTGGTGAACATGATAAAAATGAAGAAATACGCAAACAAGGGAAGCGAGGCCTTCCTATGTTCGGTCGAGGACCTCAGCACCAAAACCCCCGAACCACAAACCATTCCAGTGGTAAACGAATTCACCGACGTCTTCCCGGACGAAATCCCCGGGGCACCCCCAGCCAGAGAAGTCGAGTTCACCATAGATCTCGTACCGGGCGCTGCCCAATTTCTAAACCTCCCTACCGGTTAGCACCAAAAGAAATGAAGGAACTGAAGACGCAACTGCAAGAATTGCTAGACAAGGCTACATCCGTCCTAGCACCTCCCCATGGGGAGCGCCAGTGTTGTTTGTTAAAAAGAAGGATGGGAGCATGCGCCTATGCATCGACTATAGGAACTTAACCAAGTCACGATAAAGAATAAGTACCCCCTTCCCCGAATCGACGACTTGTTCGACCAACTTAAAGGGGCAGGGGTATTTTCAAAGATTGATCTAAAGATCCGGGTATCACCAAATACAGGTGGCCAAACCGGACATTCAGAAAACAGCCTTCCGGACACGTTACGGTCACTATGAATTCACCGTAATGCCCTTCGGACTCACCAACGCGCCTGCCATATTCATGGACCTCATGAACCGAGTATTCCAACCCCACTTGGATGACTTCGTCATTGTATTCATTGACGAAATCCTAGTCTACTCCCGAAACAAGGAAGAACATGAAAGACACCTCCGCATAACCCTGCAAACTCTAAGGGAGCACCAACTATACGCCAAGTTCTCTAAATGCGAATTTTGGAAAGACAGCGTAGCCTTCCTGGGTCACGTGATAACCAAGGAAGGGATTAAGGTGGACCCGCCAAAATCCGTGTCGTTAAAGAATGGACCACACCGAGCTCACTCACCGAAGTCCGAAGCTTCCTACGCTTGGCGGGCTACTACAGGAGATTTGTACCCGACTTCACCAGGATAGCCCAACCCTCAACAAACTCATGAAAAAGGAAACCCCTTCCAATGGGACAACGACTGCGTCTCGGCCTTTCAAGAATTGAAGGATAAGTTAACCACGGCACCCGTACTCGCATCCCTCCGGGAGGAAGGATTCGAGGTCTTCAGTGACGCATCCAAGAAGGGGTTGGGGTGCGTGCTAATGCAAAAAGGCCGAGTAATAGCCTACGCATCCAGGCAGCTCAAAACCCACGAAGAAAACTACCCACCCACGACCTCGAGCTAGCCGCCATCGAGTTCGCACTAAAAATTTGGAGGCATTACTTATACGGGGTGCAATGCAAGATTTACACGGACCATAAGAGCCTAAAGTACATCTTCACCCAGAAAGACCTAAACATGAGACAACGGAGGTGGTTAGAACTCATAAAGGATTACGACCTGGACATCCAATACCATGAGGGAAAAGCTAACGTGGTGGCGGATGCCCTAAGGAAGACTAACCACTCCCTCAACACCACTTGGATCCTACCGGACCAACTGTACAGGGACTTCCAAAGACTGAATTTGGAAATAATAAAACAAGGTCAAAACCACCCCGACATCCACTTGTTCAACACACGAGTCGTACCTACTCTCTTCGAGGAAATCAAAATAGGGCAACAACAGGATCTGGAACTAGATAAAATCCGCCTCGACCTAACCAGGGAAGGAAGGACCCTTCAAAATACACGAAGACGGAAGTCTCCGTTACCAAGGTAGGTGGTGCGTGCCCTCAACGCACCCCCACTTGAAGCAACAAATCTTGGAGGAAGGACACAACTCCCCATATTCAGTTCACCCAGGGGGTGACAAGCTATACCAAGATGTAAAAAGGTCGTTTTGGTGGCCCAACATGAAAAAGGAAATCGCGGATTTCGTGGCCAGGTGTCTGAATTGCCAAAGGGTGAAGGCCGAACGATGCAAGCCCAAGGGCTCGTACAACCACTTGAGATACCACAAGGGAGAGTGGGATTCCATATCCATGGATTTCGTCGGAGGACTACCCCAACGAAGACCGGCAAGGATAAGATTTGGGTCATAGTGGACCGACTAACCAAAACAGCGCGATTCATCGCCATGAAGGAAACGTGGACAATGACACAACTAGCCCAAGCCTACTTGAGCCGAGTAGTGAAGTATCACGGAGTTCCCCGAAACATCGTATCCGATAGAGACTCCAGGTTCCTCTCACAATTCTGGAAATCACTGCAATTAGCCTTGGGGACACAACTAAAACTAAGCACTGCTTTCCACCCCCACGGACGGCCAAACCGAGAGGACCATTCAGATTCTCGAAGACATGCTAAGAGCATGCGTGTTGGACTTTCAAGGGACATGGGAGGAACACCTAGACCTTATTGAATTCTCATACAACAACAGCTACCACGCGAGCATTCGTATGGCACCCTACGAAGCTCTATACGGACAAAAATGCAGAACCCCCTTATGTTGGGAAGACATGGTCGACCCAATAACACTAGGGCCCAACACCTACAAGATACAATCACCAAGGTCAAGCACATCCGGGAGAGGATGAAGGCTGCCCAGGACCGCTAGAAGTCCTATGCCGACCTAAAGAGGAAACAAGCCGAGTTCAACACCGGGGACAAGGTCTGGTTGAGAATCTCGCCCACACAAGGGGTGATGAGATTCGGAAGGAAAGGAAAGCTCAGCCCTCGATTTATCGGCCCCTATGAAATCATAGAAAAAGTTGGGAACCTAGCCTACCGCCTCGCCCTACCCGTCGAAATAGAACGAGTACACAACGTATTCCACATATCCCAGCTAAAGAAATACGTACACGACCCGAGCCACGTGCTTCAACCTGAGGTCGTGAACCTCGACGAGTCACTAGTATACGAAGAAAGACCCGTGAGGATCCTGGACACCAAGACAAGAAACACCTGTCGCCGAGCCATAGAAATGGTGAAAGTCCTCTGGACCAACCATGGGACCGAGGAAGCAACGTGGGAGCTCAAAGACACAATGAGGGAACGCTACCCCGAACTTTTCACACCAGGTAACTAAGAGAAAGTCACTCGGCAAGACCAAGCTTCGGGGACGAAGCTTCCCGATAAGGGGGGGAGAGTGTAACACCCCGTGTTACGACCCCTAAGATCAATTAAATCATTTAATCAATTACCCAAAAGAAAGAATTAAATCACAATAATTAATTAGGAAGGCCCACCATAGTCCACGGGCCCTTATCCCTAAACCCAATCCTTAGTCCCAAAAGAAATAGAATTAGCAAGCCCATAATATTAGTTCCTAACTAGGACTCCTAAATATATAAATAGGGACGTAAGGGGCACCTAGAAACCCCCCACCACAAGAATAACGCCCACCACCCAAAGAGCTCCAAGAATCCCCCTAGAAGAAATCAAAAAGCAAGAAAGCTTAAAGAAAGACCCTTCATAGCCGAGGAATTATTTAAGGCTAAGAGGTAACCCATGTCTCAACAAAACCTATTTTCATAGTTATGATTTCCCCGTAGGTTTTCCCCATATTATTGTGTATTGATGATTTGTGATGTTATTATTGATGATTGATGGATAATTCCATGGGTGATCTTGACATCGGGAGATTCTTGATAACCATGGTGTTCTTAACGATTATGTGGAGTTCTTAATGATTATATGGTGTTATTGATAATTGTATGGCGTTCATGGTGCTTATGTGTTATTTGTACCGAATCTTGTAATTAGAAGGCGGACCGTATTCTTGTTGATATAAAAGTAATTAGAACCCTAGGTTGCTGTTCTTGTTGGCGTTCTTGATGCTTATGTGATATTCTTACCGAATCTTGTAATTAGAAGACGAATCGTATTCTTGTTGGATTAAAAATAATTAGAACCCTAGGTTATATCGTGGAATTCGTATGGTATTATTCTTGGTATATTGGGTGGGATTTCACATGATTGGGTGTTTATTAGGTCTAGAAAAGCATGATAGGTTATGTGCCGTTTGATTCTTGATTTTGATCCGTTAAATTGTGTACGTGTGTTATCAATTGCGTTTGAAAGTGTCTAAGCATAGTCTCGGGTTCGACGAAGGTTCCCGGGGCGTTTTTGGTGTTAATGAGTCAGTGGGGGGTAGGTGGGGGTAGGGGACCCGCCACCTACCCGCGGTAAAAAAGGAGCAGTTCCGGCAGCGGGCAGCTGCCCCGGCGGCGACCGCTGCCCGGAACAGTGTTTACCGGCGGGTGGCCCCCCCACCCACGGCTACCGCTGGAAATTCCCACACTTGGGACCCCGACTTCCCCGTTTGATGTTTCCCGACCCCCGTGGTGTCCCAACGGACTCCGTCTATCGTGCCTATGTCTAGTTTGATGTTTCGGGTACCGTTCGAAGGTTGTATGAGTTTTATATATTGCATGCTAGTTGAATTGGTATCCCGCTGACCTAGGTGAAAGGAGTATGAACCCCTTAGGACTATTCTTAGTATGTGAAGGATCACGCATAGGTTTTGTTATACGTTTTCTCCCCTTCCCAATGTGTTTAATGTGGGTTTGCATGTGCTTGCTTTGTGTTATGTGTGCATGTTACCCCGATTTGGTTGTGATCAATCGGGCTATACGGGCAGTCGGGTGGGCTGAGAACCGTACCGGGCTGTTAACCAGGCTGGTAGAGACCAGTCAGGTATATAAATATTATATAGGACTAAGTTCCTCTATACGGGCAGTTGGATGGGCTGAGAACCATACCGGCTGTTAACCAGGCTGGTAAAGACCGGTCAGGTATAATAAATATTATATAGGACAAAAGGTCCACTATACGGGCAGTTGAATGGGTTGGAGAACCATCCCAACTGTTAACCAGGCTGGTAAAGACCGATCAGGTATATAAATATTATATAGAACTGCGGTTCATTAGTCGGTTGCGATCGACTCCTCCGTAATGTGAGACGGGGTAGGGTGCTGCAGGGCCGTGTCAGAGCTATATGCGCTGACCCTCATGTATGGGCATGCGATTGGTCCTGTGGCGCCAACAAAGTGTGCTATGTGAAGAGAATGGATGAGTTGTGTTTATGAGTATATTGGGGAATGTGACGATGGGATTTATGCTGGGGATTGTTTATGTTGGGTTATGATTATTAATTGTGCTCATCTTTATCTGTCTTGCCTGTTGTATACGCTTGGTTATAACTGTTGCTTGTGTCTAGCCTTATCTGTCGAGTCATTCCCGGTTTTAAAAGCTAGAGTTCGTAGGAGATATCCTCATGTTCAAAATGACTTTTCATATATCTATATATATATATATATATATATATATATATATATATATATATATATATCTATATGTATTGTATTTCAACGCGTTGGAGTGGGTTACCAGCATCTCTCACTGAACAGATATATTTGGCTTTCAGGCACAGAAAAATAAGTCACTGGAGCGCGCTAGAACTTGGGGACGTAGAAGTAGATAGTTTCCCTTTCGGCCTGCGTGCCATGTTTATGCATTTACATTATTGAGGATATTAGTTAGTTAGCCTGTGCACCTGAGTTCTCTAGCTCAGGTGTGGCATAGCACCCCGCACTCTTGTATTATGTTTTGGGATTTAATGAGATTTCACCTTTACTTTGTGAGTTTTAAATATGTTGAAAATCTGGGGTGTTACACGACCCTCCGTGTTGGCGATACGGGGCAGGGTGCTGCGGGGCCGTGTCAGAGCTATATGCGCTGACCCTCATGTATGGGCATGCGATTGGTCCTGTGGCGCCAACAAAGTGTGGCTATGTGATGAAATACGGATGAGTTGTTGTTATGAATGTCTTGGGGATGTGACTATGGGATTTATGCTGGGGATTGTTTATGTTGGGTTATGATTATTAATTGTGCTTAGCCTTATCTGTCTTGCCTGTTGTGGATTGTATACGATTGTTATAACTGTTGGCTTGTGTCTTGCCTTATCTGTTGAGTCATTCCCGGTTTTAAAAGCTAGAGTTCGTAGGATAGATCTTCATGCTCAAAATGGTTTTCGTATATCTATATATATCCCTATATGTATTGTATTTCAACGCGTTGGCAGTGGGTTACCAGCATCTCTCGCTGAACAGATATATTTGGCTTTCAGGCACAAAGGATTATAGCACTGGAGCGCGCTAGATTGGAGCGTAGAAGTAGAGTAGTTTCCCTTTCGGCCTGCGTGCCATGTTATGCATTTATATTTCGGAGGATATTAGTTAGATAGCCTGTGCACCTGGGTCCTCTAGCCCAGGTGTGGCATAGCACCCCGTACGCTTATGTTATACTTTGGGATTTAATGAGACGTTATCCTTGTTATATAAGTTTTAAATGTCTTGAATATCTGGGGTGTTACAAGTTTGCCTTGAAATGCCCTGGCTTCCGACAGTTGTAGCATAGCAATTGCGAGTCTGATGTCTCTTGCTTTGAGGTTTGAGGTGAACTCTCGTGTTGCCTTCGGTGTCCCGAGCAATGAGAATCTTGGAAGTTGTTCTTCCTCATAAACCTCTTTATTTTCCTAACAAATAGGGCATATTGTTCATCAGATAAAAAGTCGCAAGAGTTAGATTTTGACCTGTTTGATGTTGATGCTTGCTGGTTGGCAAAAGAGCCACATTTCTTGTTTCGGGTTCATCAGCATCCTTTGGTTCATGCTCAAACTCGTAGGCCTTAAGATCACTGAAGATCTTGGTTGTGCTTGTGGTCTTCATGTCTCGGTGATCTCTCATTGCTGTGACCTTCATCTCCCAAGACTTCAGTAGGCCACGAAGGATCTTCAGGTTCTTTTCTTTTTCGGATAATTCCTTCCCGGATCAGACAGATCACCTATGAGCCTGGCGAACCTTTAGTTCCATATCTGTGACAGCTTCATTCCGCAACATCTTGAAGTCCTGAACTTCTTCATGGCCACTGTCAGTTTGTTGTCCTTCTCTTGTTCATCTCCTTCACCCAGATTCATTAGAACATTCCAGATCTCCATAGCATTTTTGCATTTTCGGACTCTGGGGAACAAGGAGTCGTCGAGAGAGTTGTAGAGAATGTTTCGTGCTACATTATCCAGGTTCGCTCTTGTTCTTTCCTCCGAGGTGAGTTGACACTTCGGCTTTGGTATCATCTGCCTCAACACCTGCTCCTTGTGCTGCAGCTTGTGTATTTGCCATCATGATGGTGATTGGTCCTGTGGTTATTACATCCCACATTTCTTCATGTATTGCTGAAAGAAGAGCCTGCATCCTGATCTTCCAATCATCAAATTTGGAAAGGTTAAAGGCAAGCTTCTTTGCATGATTAGCATGATCCTTTTCCATTTTTACGAAAAATGTGCAAAGCTGAAAATATGCAACTTTTTCAGAAAACTTTTTGATAAGGGATCTACCAGGCAGTAAATGCAAAACCTTTACCGATCAAGGTATTGGCTCTGATGCCACTTGTTGGTCCCGGTAGGGTTAGAACGAGAGTCTAGAGGGGGGGGGGGTGAATAGACCCTTTTCGATTTTCGCAAATATCAACCTCTCGGGGTTGTAACGCAGCGGATATATTAAATTGATTTAGTTGCTTTGCACAGTTTGAAGTTGTGAGATTACTTTCGGTTTAGATGAATGATGATGCAATGCTTGAAAAGTAAAGCACAAAAGTAAGAAGATAGAGAGACGAGAGATTTTATAGTGGTTCGGCCAACTTTGCTTACTCCACTCTTCTTCCACAACTTATGGAAGGTTTGCACTATCACTCATTAGTACAAATACACACAGAAGCTTCCTTGGTCACTAAGCCAGACAACTTCCTGTAGGGTTTTAAACTCGCAAGTATACTCCGCCTCTATCAACGTCTTCTTCAGAGTTGAGGTTGGTAGAAAGTATTTTCTGATTTCTCCAACTGGGTGAAGTCTTGACTGAAGAGGGATGATTGCTTCGTACAAGATGCAAGACTTCTTCAAGGTGGAAGATGAAGATTGATGAGTTTCTTTAAGAAATATTCACACCTTGAAAACTGGTTCACAAAAGCTTAGTAAGAGGATGAGCTTATACGAGAGCTTTTGCTTGAGAGTAATGATCGAGTGAAAAGAACCAGCACCTTCTAAGTTGATGAACGTGGGTATTTATAGGTGTGGAAATTTCATCCGTTGGAGGGAGATGAAATTTCAAACCTATTATCCAGTGGGTAAGGACCGGGGAGCTTGGCGCAATAAATGCTCCATTAATGCGGCTTGTACCATGTAGCCGTTGTACATGTAGACATGAACAACCTTAGGGTTTTTGTCTTTTAGCTTCTGAAGAATAGTACAACTTCATTTAATGCTCCTTGGTATATGTGTCCAACACTTTAAGGTCCTTTTGGCTCCATGGTGGCTGATCAACTCAGACAGAAGAGACATTCTTCTCGTTATGGGGAGAATGAATGTCTTAATAAATCTTCATAAAGGTTGTTGTCTTGTCGAGATGGTTGATAACTTGAGGTGATCTTTCGTTGTTGAAGCCTTTAATCTCGTGCTCTTTGTCTCTTTTCGCTTTGGCAGACCTAACTAATGAACATAACTTGTTTTTCGTGTGTTTGTCTAACGTAACACGAATTACAGGATGAGTTATGGCAACTTTCGTCTAGAACGAAAGCAGCGATGGAAATAACGAAAGTTAGGGGTCTACATTCTAAGTTACATTGGTATCATCAAAATCCTAATACAAGTGTTCCTAATACTTGCTTATACCAAACAGCTATCAACTAACAACTAATTTACCAAACGTACACTTTTCTACAATCAGTTAATGCTATCAACTAATTCTACCATCTGAAATTGCACCGTGAATCTTGAATACAAGATGAACCTTAGAATTCTACTTGATTTTATGTTATGCGACAATCCCGTTCATTAATTAGATTATTTAATCAAATGTAAATAACAGAAATTGAAAGCATAAAATAAAATAAGAACACAAGAGAATTGGTACGCAGTTCGGAGCGCTTCTCTTACGTCTGCGGGGCAACCCATGTCTGACCAATCCACTATAGATGTTCACCCAAGGAGTTATACAAAGGTAAGTACAAAAACGCTATCATCCGTTACTACCCCAACCCTTCCTAACACCTACTCAGGACTGAACCGTGCATGCCATAACAATCTTCAAGCGAAGCTTTTGCTATTCCAGGTACTAACTATGTAGCTCAGATTTAATCCCACAAGAATTATTATAATAGAATATATTTACTGAAACAGCTTTGTAAAGTAATTTCCTTTCTCTCAATACAGTAGTTCACAAAAATCGGTAGCTTTCCAAAAAGGAATGACTTCCTTTTATAGCAAAGATTATCCCATCACTTGATCCACATAATTAGCATTCCATAATCTTCAACGAACCAAAGCCACAAATTTGATTTGGAAGCCTCACATTATACGCACTGCATTACTGACTTCCCATTCTCAATCAACCAATAAATTGTAGCCATTCAAATTAATATTAGTTGATAGGAAGTGGTCCAAAAAGGATTTTAGTCTAGCTTAAATCTAATTAAAATAAAATAAATAAATTAGCTAACCAAGGTTTAATGTGTACTAAATTTGTATACTTACACCATCTAATTAACCCAATTAGCAAACGGGCTCTCAGCTAACAGCTATTTACCAAACAGGTCCATAATCACTTCGTGCATTGTATTACAACAACATTACCTTATCAAATTTCTTAAGGATCTTCATGAAAGCCATCATATTCAGAGAGCTGCCATACAAATCAGTTCATTATTAGAACTGGCAGGAATTATTAACGTGGCTCTGCACAGGAAGTTGGTTGTGTTCCTGCAGTATATAAGCAATGGGGCTGTACGCTGGAAACATACGCGGAGGAACCTCGCAAATCCTCAATTCGTCTGAGCCATATTCTGTAATTGTGTTATCGGTCGGAAGCAAGCGGTGAGTTGCCGAAAATTGCTTTTAAGGGAGTGTTCTTCGAACGCGACACAGTGCTTCTACCATTTCACACTCCATCCTTAAATCTCTTGTCCTCTTCAATTCTGTCGACATTGAACCTTCGAAATACAACAGTTATAGCATGTGGTTCCATATTCACTTGCCTATACTATTTAAGGGAGAACATAATTATTTGTTCAGAAATTGGACATAGATTATCTATTTCTTTCTTGTCTCATTATCACTTTGAGTATGATGTGTAAGTTCCAATCCCTACTCCGGGTGTATGGAGACGGGGATTGTTGTGTTAACCCTCAAGGGTAATGCCGATGTTGTGAGCCTACACCAATAGCGGCGAATTGGCTTCTATGGCAGTGGTTATACCACGACACCTACATCAGTTATTTATTTTCACTTTATCAGCCAATTTTTCTGACAAATAGATGCGAATTCCGTTCTGATAAGAGTGAAAGTGGCATATCGTCATGATAAGAAGATAGGGTTTGCACTCGCATTCCGGGGACGTGCATTTGCGCTCCAAGACCTATTGTTATCCGCGTCGGACCGTCGAGTCAGTTGGTCTCCACCATCCCAAACAATTCTATGAGCTGGATCATATAATCTAGATCAAAGTATTATACATTAATGCTTTAATGTGCATGTGTGGTATTCATTTTTTATTGATTGCGCATTGGTTATGCAAAAAAAAAAATGAAAATAAAAACAAAAAAAAAACAACATTTCCTATAAATTTGTAGAATGAGATATGATTAATCTTGATTATAAACATATCATGTTATTGTGTTTACTGGTACGTAAGCATTTCTTAGGCTTAGAGCTTTTTATTTATTTATTTATTTTTTTAAATGTGGCTTTCTTCGCAATTTGAGGATAAAAATTATTTATATATGTGATTACTGAATAACTTTTTTTTTTGTGCGTATCATTCTTGCGCAGGGGCCATGCTAATCTTCTCTGTTTCGTTCCAATTTTATCAAATATCCCCGAAGAGACTGGTTGGTAACAATAATTAGGTGTCATGATTAGTATTGCTTAATTGGTAGGCAATTATACTTATATAGAAAAAAACTATTAAATATACATTTTATACGTCCAAATCATATGTAAGTTGGTAACAATAATTTTAGGTGTCATGATTAGTATTGCTAAATTGGTAGGAAATAATCCTTATATAGAAAAAAACTATTAAATATACCTTTTATATTGTTGAAATTTAACCAGTCGTGGTCCTCTTGAAAGGATTATGGTTGGTTAAAATTTAATAGTTGAAGGACCATGGGTGGTTAACTTGGACCACGAATGGTTAAATTTGAAAGTCGAAGGACCACAGATGGTTACTTTGAAAGTTTTAGGACTAAACGTGGCAAAACCACTATACTCACAGGACCTCAGATGGTATTAACTCTTTAATATAACTTGATCACTACGAGAATTGTGGGGGTCATGTGGCTAGTTGATAATCAATAAGCTCATGAGACATAATTGTCAATTTATTGTGAGAGTCAGCTATGATGTGTGAATTTAATAATACATTAAATTTATTTATGATTGATAGTCAATAAAGATGAATGAACAAAATATGTATGTCATAATCTTTAATTTCTTTCAAAACATCAATGTGTTATTTATTTGAAGATCTTGTATATATTGCAAGCATGAATTAAAATCACATTGATTGAAATGAATTTCGCATAGATATTGCTCAACTTTTGTATTGATAATATTTGTATAAAGATAATAAACATATATCAAAGGCTTTAATTGCAATTTGTTGGTAGCATGGAAGAGTCATCATTCTTGAATGCTTTGGTTAGGAAGATGGTTTTTAAGTAAATATCGGTTTCACCATTCGACCTGTGAGTTCAAGATTCGTTCACTCGCTAGATCGGAGTATACCATGTCTCAGTACGTGCCAGTTCAAGATTCGTTCACTAACACTTAAGTGTCTGTTAGGAATAAAGTGTAATGGTTTTGATATGCCAAATTTGTATTTGTAGATCCCCCAATTTTATTTCATAGGTCTAGTAGAGTCTTAGACCATGATCGGGAAATTATTTAATTATCAAAGAGAAAAACAGAGGAAAATGGATGAAAATAGGAGAAGAAGATATAAAGCCGAAAATCAAGAATTTGTCTGGAGAAAATGACAAATTGAAGAAGAAGTTGAATGATATGAATTCACGTCGCTACTACTCAAAGAAGATATCCTAGAAGAATTTTCGTGAAGAAAATTAATATTGGAAGAATGCATGAAGTTGAATTAGAGATCAAGCATCTATGGAAAGAAAGAAGTACATCAAATGTGATTGGAGATTTAATCAAAAGCTGTATGGACGAAGTGGATGATGTTTGATATATAATCCAAAATGGCTCAAGTTTGAAACTCACCATCAGCAATTTTACAAGGTAAAATTGAGAAGTCAAATTAAATTAATCTGATGGAGTTGGGCGTTAGTTTAAGCTTTGGGCGCCGATTACAAGTGGAAATTGAGATGCAATTGCACTTGGGAGCCGATTTCATAGAAATTGAAATTGGGAGCTAGTTTCGAAGCAATTGAAATTGGGAGCAAGTTTCAAATGGAATCAATTCAAGTTGGGAGCCAATGTAGAATTGAAATTGGGAGCCAATTCAAGTTGTAGTATGGGATGCAATAATTGAAATTGGGAGCTAGTTTCGAAGCAATTGAAATTGGGAGCCAGTTTCAGAGAAATTGAGATTAATTGAAATTGGGAGCTAGTTCAGAAAATTGAGATTAATTGAAATTGGGAGCTAGTTCAGAGAAATTGAAATTGGGAGCAAGTTTCAAATGGAATCAATTCAAGTTGGGAGCCAATGTAGAATTGAAATTGGGAGCCAATTCAAGTTGTAGTATGGGATGCAATTCAGATTGGGGACCAATTAAAAGCTCCCAATTCAAGTTGTAGTATGGGATGCAATTCAGATTGGGGACCAATTAAAAGAAGACATTGAGGAGCAATTGAATTGAGATGAAATTCAAAGAGAAGTCCAATTTCGAAGTCAACATTGAGAAGTAATTGGAGGGGAGCCAATTGCAAGTCAAAGTCAATTGGGAGCCAATTACAAAGGAAAAATTCAAATTGGGTGCCAATTACAAGCCAATTGAAATTGGGTGTCAATTACAAAGGAGAAATTCAAATTGGGTGGAAGTTCAAAGCCAGTTTGAAGTCTGAGAACACCCAGACGTGAGAATGAAGAAGATGAAGCAGAACTTACAGTGAAAAATATTCTCACAAGGAAAATACTAGTCTAACTAGTATGGGATTAAAATAAAGATTATTTTTGAATCCCAGAGATACAAGGACCACTTCAGAGCTAATCAGAGAAGCCATTCTACACCAAAACTGAGACCCAGATATTTCCACTCAACGTAAAACCAGAGGAATATCAGATGAAGTTTGGGAGCTCATTTACATGGAGATAAAGCTCCATCAACGGCTAGCTTATCTCTTTCTGACATTTTGCAGAAGATAAGATAAGATCTCTGACAAAAGATACAAGATTTCAAAAATGAGAGCGTCTCTTTCCAACGGACAGATTCTCATTACCAACTATAAAATGATGAAAATATGAAGACTTGAAGAAGCACGGAGCAGAGAAAAATATACAAGAGAGCAGAAAATTCGAATCCATCAAAGGATCGAATAGAGCAATTAAGCTTAAAAGAGCTAAAATCTTCAAGTGTGAGAAAAGAACTCAGAGAGCTTCAAAAGAAAAATATTCAGAGAGTTCTTAAACAGAGCAAAGCAGAGCAAAATATCAAGTGCTTTACTTGATATATTCAAAAAGAGAAAACACTCAGAGCTGTCAAGAGAAATCATTCCAGAGTGTTTATCTTTATCAAAGAGACCTGCGCATCATTGAAGATCATCTACAGAGTCTCAGAAGTTGGAAGCAAGACAACACTTGTTTTGGAGCAAAACAAGAGAAGGGAGGAAAGTAGCACGGAGCTGTGAAATCCTGGATTGTCACACGGAGCTGTGAGATCCGAAGCAGCAGTGTCGGAGGCACTGGGCGTGATTGGTGTGGGCTTAGTGATCAAAGCACCAGATCACGGATACGTTTCTACCGGAGTGTGGAAGACGGGGGGAAAGTAACGCGGAGTCGTGAAATCCTGGGATAGTAGCGCGGCGACGTGAAACCCGAAGCAGCAGTGTGGTGTCACTGGGCGTGATTAGTGCGGGCTTTGTGATCAAAGCACTAGATCACGGAAATTCATTGTATCGTGGAACCAAGGAGTGGTAGATATAGTGAATTGGCTCTTGGAGAAAAGAGCAAGTGGAGTAGGAGGATTACACCACCTCGCGAACCACTATAATTGTCTTGTGTTCTTTACTGCTTTCTTTACATACCGCTCTTTACATATTCGCTCTCACGAAGATATACTGCTCACACAATCTCACACACACTTTATGTTTATTTATTTCCGCTGTGCACCATACTCTAACAATCTAGTTAAGAGTTTTGGTTTATCTCTGTCTTAGCAATTGTTGTGCTGTGCGAAAAGGTTTGAAAGTCTATTCACCCCCCCCCCCCCTCTAGACTTTCACCTTACCTCTTTTGGGACCAACAATTGGTATCAAAGCGGGTGCCTATCCGAGTGAGAATTTGTCTCTAACTGATACCAACAATTGGTATCAGAGCCTGTAGCCTATTTGAGTCAGTTTGTACCAACCTTTGGTATTAAAACACGTTGCCCAACTGGGTTAACTGTTTTTGACTGCTAGGCTGATCCATTCTACAAAGTGTGTGAATTGGATTAATCTTTCATATCTCACGTGATGATGATGAAGAAAGATTTAGCTCAAAATCTATTATTCTCTCTTGATAAATTTGATGATCGGAAAGTTCGTATGCAGGTACACTTATCGGCCTTACACGATGAAATGTGGGAAGTTATTTCCACTGGCCCTATAGAAATATTAAAAGTCAATACGGCGTTTGTTATATCCCCGGATGCTCCACAGTACGTACAAAAGCCAAAACCGGAATGGACATCGGACGATAGAACGCGGAATAATCTTGACAATATTGCCAAGGATATAATATTCAAAGCCGTTGATGATACAATATTTCCGAAGATCCGAAAGTGTGCCACTGCCAAAGAAATATGGGAAACTCTCATCAAGATTGGCGAAGGAGATGAACAAGAAAAGGACAATAAGCTCACAATCGCCATGAAGAAGTTCGAAGATTTCAAAATGCTCTCAAATGAAAGTGTTGCAGATATGGAAGCTCGAATGATCAAAGTTCTTGGAGAGATTAGTGATCTTGGCAAAAATATTGGCCAAAAAGAAATTAATCTCAAAATCCTACGAGGCTTACCATCTGCATGGGATATGAAGGTTACGGCTATGCGCGATCACCGAGATCTAAGAATGTTGTCAACAGACAAATTATTTAGTGATCTAAAAGCATATGAGTTCGAAATGAAGGCCAAAGATGATGATGTTCATGAAGCTCGAAATGCTGCTCTAATGGCCGAACAACCGTCAACCTCCAGGTCAGTAGAAAATAATGTTGATTTTATGACTGACGAACAATTTGCTCTTTTTGTCAAAAAGCTTAGAAGGTTTATGCGAAAAGGAGACAACAAAAATTCTGCTCGTGGAAAATTCATCCCTCGCATAACACAAGAAGAAAAAGTCGAAGAAAATAAGGATTTATGCTACAATTGCCGCAAACCCGGACATTTTAAAATAAATTGTCCGTATCCGGTCGTTAGCAAGTATCAAGGCAAAAATGTTGAATCTACGCCGAACAAATCCGAAAGCAAAAGGTTCAAGCGCGACAAAAGAAAAGCTCTCGTTGGCAACGAACCAAACGAAAATGATGATTTGGAGGATTCATCATCAAGCGATGAAAGTTCATATTCGGACGATGATACGGCGCTAATATGCAAGCTAATGGAGTTGAGTACAAGTGAAGATTGTCTTATGGCTCTTGAAGCAGAGGAAGAAGAGGTAAGTTCTAATTCTTTCAATTCTGTTAATTCCTCTTTTTCTCGTGAATCTATTGATAATCTAATGCGAGATTGTCAAGAGATTATGCTCACGCATCCTCAACTCAAGGAGCGCAATAATATTCTAATTCTTGAAAAAGAAGAAATGAATAAAAAATTGCAAGATGCTTTACTTGAAGTGAGTAAATTGAAGAATGAAAATATTCATCTTCAAGAAGAGTGTAAAGCAAGAGAGGTTAGAGAACATAATCTTAGAGCTACTATTGCTACGTTCACTAATTCGTCTAAAATTATAGATAAAATGGTGAGCATGCAAAAGCCATCAGGAGATAGAACCGGAATTGGTTATGACTCCACATGTTCTCAAACCCCTCAAAATCTGACTAATTCTACTACTACTTTAAATAATAAAGTTCAAGTGGTAAAATTTGTTAAAAGTCAGAATAGCACGATGAGACAAGGACTTGGCTATCAATCAAACGCAAAGTTGAATGTTGAAAGGCCGAAACAAGTTTATACTACGGCAAAGCAACAAAAATTCTACAAGCAAAGATATGCCAAAGAGTCAAGTGCAAAAAGATTTCATAGAAAATAGGGAAGCTTTTCTAGAAATAAAGTTGGGAAATTTCATCCAACTCAAAAAGATTGGTTGTGCAATAGATGTAATACTTTTTATAGACCAAAGCAACCATTTTCTTCCCAGGTGCCAAAATATAAAAATAATTTTCAAAACCCGGCGCCAAAAATATTTTCTAAAGTGAGTTATGATTATCGTGTCTCAAATGGTTACAAATCGCCCACATCTTAATTCAATAAGATCAAGGTGGGTTTGGTTACCAAAAATCACTAACAGTAAAGGACCCAAGCAAGTATGGGTACCTAAAATTAATTAATCTTTTTTGCATGATGTATGGTACATCGATAGTGGTTGCTCACGCCACATGACTAGAAATAAATCATATCTAGTGAATTTCAAAGAAATCGATGGACCAAAAGTTATATTCGGAGGAAATCAAAATTATGGAATTACAAAAGGAGTTGGCACGATCAAGAAAAATGGTTTGAAGATTGAAGATGTTTCTTTCGTTGAAGGATTAAAATTTAATTTGTTGAGCACTAGTCAATTTTGTGATAAAGGCTATCTTGTAGAATTTTCTAAAGATAATTGCCTAATAAAAATGAGCTCACAAATGAGATTATTTATCTGGAAAACGGCGAAAGAATATGTATATTGTGGATTGGAGCACTAAGCAAAGATTCAGTGTGCTTAATGGCCAGAAATTCAAATGAAGCTAATTGGGAATGCACAGAAAGCTCAACCACTTAAACTTCAAGACATCAATCAACTTGCAAAGAAGAATCTAGTAGAAGGCTTGCCAGATATTATCTTCTAGAAGGACCAAGTGTGTGATGCATGCCAACGCGGAAAGCAAATCAAATCATCATTCAAATCAAAGACGCACGAGTCAACATCAAGACCGCTAAGCTTACTACATATGGACTTATTTGGACCGGTTGATCCAATAAGTGTAAGTGGAAAGAAATATACTCTCGTTGTTGTTGATTATTTTTCCAGGTACACTTGGACCATGTTTCTCAAGAAGAAAAATGAAGTTGAGCAAGTTCTACCGAAGCTGTTGAAGCAACTACAAAATGAGAGTATATTTTCTTTCCACTTACACTTATTGGATCAACCGGTCCAAATAAGTCCATGTGTAGTAAGCTTAGCGGTCTTGACGTTGACTCGTGTGTCTTTGATTTGAATGATGATTTGATTTGCTTTCTGTGTTGGCATGCATCACACACTTGGTCCTTCTTGAAGATAATATCTGGCAAGCCTTCAACTAGATTCTTCTTTGCAAGTTGATTGATAGTCTTGAAGTTTAAGTGGTTGAGCTTTCTGTGTCATTCCCAATTAGCTTCATTCGAATTTCTGGCCATTAAGCACACTGAATCTTTGCTTGTACTCCAATCAACAATGTACATATTCTTTCGCCTTTTTCCAGATAGAATAATCTCATTTGTGAGCTCATTTTTTATTAGGCAATTATCTTTAGAAAATTCTACAAGATAGCCTTTATCACAAAATTGACTAGTGCTCAACAAATTAAATTTTAATCCTTCAACGAAGAAACATCTTCAATCTGCAATCCATTTTTCTTGACCGTTCCAACTCCTTTTGTAATTCCATAATTTTGATTTCCACCGAATATAACTTTTGGTCCATCGATTTCTTTGAAATTCACTAGATATGATTTATTTCTAGTCCTGTGGCGTGAGCAACCACTATCGATGTACCAAACATCCTGCAAAAAAGATTAATTAACTTTAGGTACCCATACTTGCTTGAGGTCCTTTGTTGTTAGTGATTTTTGGTAACCAAACCCACCTAGATCTTATTGAATTAAGATTGGGCGATTTGTAACCATTTGAAACATCGATAATCATAACTTACTTTTGAAAACATTTTTGGCGCCGGATTTTGAAAAACATTTTTATATTTTGGCACCTGGGAAGAGGATTGTTGCTTTGGTCTATTAAAAGCATTACATCTATTACACAACCAATCCTTTTGAGTGGGATAAAATCTCCCAACTTTTTTTCTAGAAAAGCTTCCCTCTTTTCTATGAAGTCTTTTTGCACTTGACTATTTGGCATATCTTTGCTTGTAGAATTTTTTGTTGCTTTGCCGTATAATTGAATTGTTTCGGCCTTTCAACATTCAACTTTGCATTTGATTGATAGCCAAGTCCTTGTCTCATCGTGCTATTATGACTTTTAACAAATTTTACCACTTGAACATTATTATTTAAAGTAGTAGTAGAATTAGTCAGATTTTGAGGGGTTTGAGAACATGTGGAGTCATAACCGATTCCGGTTCTATCTCCTGATGGCTTTTGCATGCTCACCATCTTATCTATTATTTTGGACGAATTAGTGAACGTTGCAATGGTTGCCCGAAGGTTATGTTCTTTAACCTCTCTTGCTTTACACTCTTCTTGAAGATGAATATTTTCATTCTTCAATTTACTCACTTCAAGTAAAGCATCTTGCAATTTTTTATTCATTTTTTCTTTTCAAGAATTAGAATATTATTGCGCTCCTTGAGTTGAGGATGAGTGAGCATAATCTCTTGACAATCTCGCATTAGATTATCAATAGATTCATGAGAAAAAGATGAATTAACAAAATTGAAAGAATTAGATGTTACCTCTTCTTCCTCTGCTTCAAGAGCCATAAGATAATCTTCACTTGTACTCAACTCAATTAGCTTGCATATTAGCGCCGTAATCATCATCCGAATATGAACTTTCATCGCTTGATGATGAATCCTCCGAATCATCATTTTTCGTTTGGTTCGTTGCCAACGAGAGCTTTTCTTTTGTCGCGCTTGAACCTTTTGCTTTCGGATTTGTTCGGCGTAGATTCAACATTTTTGCCTTGATACTTGCTAACGATCGGATATGGACAATTTATTTTAAATGTCCGCGGTTTGCGGCAATTGTAGCACAAATCCTTATTTTCTTTCGAACTTTTTCTTCTTGTGTTATGCGAGAGATGAATTTTCCACGAGCAGAATTTTTGTTGTCTCCTTTTCGCATAAACCTTCTAAATTTTTTTGACAAAAAGAGCAAATTGTTCGTCAGTCATAAAATCAACATTATTTTCTACTGACCTGGAGGTTGACGGTTGTTCGGCCATTAGAGCAGCATTTCGAGCTTCATGAACATCATCATCTTTGGCCTTCATTTCGAACTCATATGCTTTAGATCACTAAATAATTTGTCTGTGACAACATTCTTAGATCTCGAGATCGCGCATAGCCGTAACCTTCATATCCCATGCAGATGGTAAGCCTCGTAGGATTTTGAGATTAATTTCTTTTTGGCTAATATTTTTGCCAAGATCACTAATCTCTCCAAGAACTTTGATCATTCGAGCTTCCATGTCTGCAACACTTTCATTTGAGAGCATTTTGAAATCTTCGAACTTCTTTATGGCGATTGTGAGCTTATTGTTTTTCTTGTTCATCTCCTTCGCCAATCTTGATGAGAGTTTCCCATATTTCTTTGGCAGTGGCACACTTTCGGATCTTCGGAAATATTGTATCATCAACGGCTTTGAATAGAATATCCTTGGCAATATTGTCAAGATTATTCCGCGTTCTATCGTCTGATGTCCATTCCGGTTTTGGCTTTTGTACGTACTGTGGAGCATCCGGGGATATAACAAACGCCGTATTGACTTTTAATATTTCGATAGGGCCAGTGGAAATAACTTCCCACATTTCATCGTGTAAAGCCGATAAGTGTACCTGCATACGAACTTTCCAATCATCAAATTTATCAAGTGAGAATAATTGATTTTGAGCTAAATCTTTCTTCATCATCATCACGAGAGATATGAAAGATTAATCAATTCACACACTTTGTAGAATGGATCTGTCTAGCAGTCATAAACGGTTGACCCAGTTAGGCACGTGCATAGATAGCAAATTGGCCTAAATAGACAGCCTGCTCTGATACCAATTGCTGGTCCCAAAAGAGGTAGGTGAAAGTCTAGAGGGGGGGGGGGTGAATAGACTTTCAAACTTTTTCGCACAGCACAACAATTGCTAAGACAGAGATAAACCAAAACTCATAACTAGATTGTTAGAGTATGGTGCACAGCGGAAATAAATAAACATAAAGTGTGTGTGAGATTGTGTGAGCAGTATATCTCGTGTAGAGTGAATATGTAAAGAGCTGTAAGTAAAGAAAGCAGTAAAGAACACAAGACAATTATAGTGGTTCGCGGTGGTGTAATCCTCCTACTCCACTTGCTCTTTTCTCCAAGAGCCAATTCACTATATCACCACTTCTTGGTTCCAAGATACAATGAATTCCGTGATCTAGTGCTTTGATCACCAAGCCCGCACTAATCACGCCCAGTGACACCACACTGCTGCTTCGGGTTTCACGTCACCGCGCTACTATCCCAGGATTTCACGACTCCGCGTTACTTTCCCCCCGTCTTCCACACTCCGATAGAAACGTATCCCGTGATCTAGTGCTTTGATCACCAAGCCCACACCAATCACGCCCAGTGCCTCCGACACTGCTGCTTCGGATCTCACAGCTCCGTGTGACAATCCAGGATTTCACAGCTCCGTGCTACTTTCCTCCCTTCTCTTGTTTTGCTCCAAAACAAGTGTTGTCTTGCTTCCAACTTCTGAGACTCTGTAGATGATCTTCAATGATGCGCAGGTCTCTTTGATGAAGATAAACACTCTGGAATGATTTCTCCTGATAGCTCTGAGTGTTTTCTCTCTTTGAATATATCAAGTAAAGCACTTGATATTTTTGCTCTGCTTTGCTCTGTTTAAGAACTCTCTGAATATTTCTCTTTGAAGCTCTTTGAGTTCTTTTTCTCACACTTGAAGATTTTAGCTCTTAGAATTTTAGCTCTCTGCTCTTTTAAGCTTAATTGCTCTATTCGATCTTTTGATGGATTCGAATTTTCTGCTCTCTTGTTCGTGAGTTCGTTGTATGCTCTTCTGCTCTTTTTTTTTTTTTTAAGTCTTCATGTCTTCATCATTTTATAGCTGGTAATGAGAATCTGTCCGTTGGAAAGAGACGCTCTCATTTTCGAAATCTTGTATCTTTTGTCAGAGATCTTATCTTATCTTCTGCAAAAATGTCAGAAAGAGATAAGCTAGCCGTTGATGGAGTTTCATCTCCATGTAAATGAGCTCCCAAACTTCATCTAATATTCCTCTGGTTTTACGTTGAGTGGAAATATCTGGGTCTCAGTTTTGGTGTAGAATGGCTTCTCTGATTAGCTCTGAAGTGGTCCTTGTAACTCTGGGATTCAAAAATAATCTTTATTTTAATCCCATACTAGTTAGACTAGTATTTTCCTTGTGAGAATATTTTCACTGTAAGTTCATCTTCATCTTCTTCATTATCACGTCTGGGTGTTCTCACACTTCAAACTGGCTTTGAACTTCCACCCAATTTGAATTTCTCCTTTGTAATTGACACCCAATTTGAATTTCTCCATTGTAATTGGCTCCCAATTGACTTTGACTTGCAATTGGCTCCCAACTGCTCCTGGTGCTTTCAATTGCTTCCCAATTTTGCAATTGGCTCCCAACTGCTCCTGGTGCTTTCAATTGCTTCCCAATTTGAATTGTTGTCTTTGACTTTGAAATTGGCTCCCAGACTTCTCCTGGAATTGAATTTCTCTCCATATCTTCTTTGAATTGGCTCCCAGACTTCTCCTGGTATTGAATTTCATCTCAATTCAATTTGATCTCCATGTCTTCTTTGAATCGGCTCCCAGACTTCTCCTGGTATTGAATTTCATCTCAATTTAATTTGATCTCCATGTCTTCTTTGAATCGGTCCCCAATTTCTCAATTGGCTCCCAATTTCAATTCTACATTGGCTCCCATATTGAATTGATTCCCATGGTTCCCAATTTCAATTGGCTCCCATATTGAATTGATTCCCATGGTTCCCAATTTCAATTGCTTCGAACTAGCTCCCAATTTCAATTCCTATGAAATCGGCTCCCCTGCTTCCCAATTTCCACTTGTAATTGGCCCAACTCCATCAAATTAATTTAATTTGACTTCTCAAATTTTACCTTGTAAAATTATTGATGGTGAGTTTTGAACTTGAGCCATTTCAAATAATATATCAAACATCATCCACTTCGTCCGTACAACTTTTGATTAAATCTCTAATCACATTTGATGTACTTCTTTCTTTCCATAGATACTTGATCTCCAAGTCAATTTCATGCATTCTTCCAATATTAATTTTCTTCACGAAAATTCTTCTGGGATATCTTCTTTGAGTAGCATTGACGTGATTTCATATCTTTCATCTTCTTCTTCAATTTGTCATTTTCTCCAGACAAATTCTTGATTTTCGGCTTGATATCTTCTTCTTCTATTTTCATGCATCTTCCTCTGTTTTTCTCTTTTCATAATTAAATAATTTCCCGATCACGGTCTAAGACTCTACTAGACCTATGAAATAAAATTGGGGGATCTACAAATACAAATTTGGCATATCAAAACCATTACACTTTATTCCTAACACAATCCACTAAACCTTTGTAGACTGGGTACGTACCTTGTGTGGGCACTTGGGTGAGATTGTTATTTCTCTACCTTTGTACATTGGATTATGAGTTAGTGGATTGGACGCCTCTGTGATCGTCCCCCAGATGTAGATACACACTGTATCGAACTGGGTAAACATCTTATGTGTTGCTTTATTACCTGCTTTAGTTTACACTCTCTGCAAATGGATCTACGATCTATCTAACTTACAGACTTTAGATCTCTGAATTTTTCAGTACAATTCATCAGTCGATTATCTCTATTAATAATCTTAAATTGAGGAAATGCAAAATTACAATATTTGCCTCCGGCTGCTCATACTTTATCAAGAAAGGAGAAAATAAGTTTTTGTGAGTGTTTACGTGGAGTAAAGGTACCACAATGGTATTCATCAAATATCAGTAGACTTGTTAATATGCAAGATTTAAAGTTGGTGGGTTGAAGTCTCATGATTGTCATGTCTTAATGCAACAACTATTGCCAGTGGCTGTTAGAGGCATATTGCCTAAAAAGTTGAGATATACCATCATAAGACTTTTTTTCTTTTTCAATGCAATATGTGGGAAAGTTGTTGATCCAGACAAATTAGATGAATTACAAAATGACATTATTGTTACACTGTGTCAGCTAGAGATGCACTTTCCACCTTCATTTTTTGATATCATGGTTCATTTGCTTGTGCATTTGGTGAGAGAGATCAAACATTGTGGTCCAGCTTATTTGAGGTGGATTTACCCATTTGAACGATACATGAAAGTATTAAAATGTTATGTTAGTAACCGATATAGGCCGAAAGCATCTATAGTTGAAAGCAATGTTGCAGAAGAGGTTACTGAGTTTTTTACAGAATATTTGGCAGGGGTAGATGCTATTGGTGTTTCTAAATAATCGACATGAAGGAAGAATTGTTGGGAAGGGTACTCGAGGAGTCAAAGTGAAGACTCTGCCTCGTGAAGATGTTGAGGAGGCACACTTGTACATCTTGCATAATACAAGTGAAGTCAAACCATATTTAGATGAACACAAGGCATTGATTAGAGAGCAAAATCCCAGAAGGACAGACAGGTGGATTGTGGGCGAACATAATCGAAATTTTATTCGTTGGTTCAAAAATAAAGTTATTGAAGAGAATAATGTTTCTGAAACTGTTTCATGGTTAGCACATGGTCCTGGTTTGGATGTCATATGGTATAATGGATATGACATTAATGGGTTTTCTTTTATACAAAAGCTCAAGATGAAAAAAGCACTATGCAAAACAGTGGAGTTACTTTGGTTGCAAATTCAATGCATTTCAGTAGTTCGAAAGATACAAATCCTGTGTTTGCAGAGTTGTCATATTATGGTGTGATTGAAGAAATATGAGAAGTTGATTACGTTTTCTTTAGGGTGCCGGTGTTCCGATGTAGATGGGTAGATAATAAACATGGTGTAAAAGTTTGAGTTAGGATTTACACTCGTAGATTTTAATCGTGAAGGGCACAAAAATGAACAGTTCATAATGGCATCTCAATCAAAACAAGTCTTTTATATTAGTGATCCTTGTGACAAAAAAATGGTCAATTGTTCTTCATGGAAAGAGACAAATTACTAGAGATGAGAATGAAGATGTTAGTTTTGATATTGAGGAAAACCACCATTTTCTTCAACTTTATTGCCCACTATTATTGATAATGAGATAGATGAAGTACATGCATCACGAGATGATCATCATGAAGGGATATGGGAGAATTGATTATTACATGTAATGCTCACTATTTATTTTGGTTTTTAGTTTTCTTATTGTAGTACTTCTATATATTCTAATAATTTTTGTTTCTAAATAAGCGTATGGATTCAGCAAATGGTGATGGTACTACACAAGATACTCATATTACTCAAAGTAGTAATACTACTTCTAAGACGAGGGGTGCCACTCGTATGCAAAAACTCATTTTGCAGTGTTCTACTTTTGGGAAACACCACATTGAGCTTGATGGATTGGAGTCTATCTACAGGCCAGAAGGCAGTGCATTTAAAAGTTATGTTGCATTAGTGGGATGAATCCATACACCTATCACAATAGATGAATGGTCGAATGTCCCTGGAACTATTAAGAGTACTATTTGGAAACAAATCCTGGTAACTTTTAATTTTTTAAGATTTTGATTTATTCATAAAGTTTCTATAATTACATTTCTAACTAATAAATAATTTTGTTTTGCAGAATACTTATGATATTCCCGACACACCTGCTATAAAGAAAGAATGGATAAAATATGTGGGTGATCGGTGGAAAGATTTTAAAGCGAAATTGGTGAGCAAGTTTATATACGGCAGTTTTGCAAGTATGAATCCATGTATAAAATACAACTTCATTGAACAAGAGACATGGGATGAGTTTGTAAAGTCGTATACAAGTCCAGAATATGAGGTATCATTAGTATTCTATCAATGTTTCGAACATAAACTCTATCATTATTATGAGGGACATGGAAAGAGTTTGATTAATATTTTGTATTTATATAGGCAAACAGAAAAAATATTAAGACATACAAGCTAAGAATATTCATCCACATCTTTTAGCTCGAGGAGGTTAAAAGGTTGGAGAAGATGATGATGGATGAGAAGTTGAAAGAAAAACAAGCATGTGCTGATGCAGATCCGTCGTATACAATGAGTCCTCCACGTAGAGCCGAAAAGTGGAAGAAAGTAAGAATTGACAAGTTAGGAAATTATCGCACTGAATCAACAAATTGGTGGCGGAAAAAAAATGTAAGTAAAATATGTTGTCATTTACTAAAGTAATAGTAATTATTATTGAATAATTTTTATATATGTTAGGATACTCTTGCGTTCCAAATTTCTCAAGTAGAACTTGTTGAGGAGGGAAGACAAGATGCATTAACTGTTGCATTGAGTACTGATGAGCATTCTGGACGTGTTAGAGCCATGGGAAGAGGACATGGCTTCAAAAGTGTATTTGGCCATGCAAAACGTCGCCAAAAGACTCCTGAAGATGTTCAACGATTGGTTGATGCTGCTTTGATGCACGTTGATGTTGTTGTTGCACTAGCGCTAGAAAAACAAAATCAGCAAAATATTGCTAAGCAGGAGGAATTGAGTCAATGATTAACTGATCAATTTGAGGCACGCGTGGCTCAGATGATGCTACAATTTAGTTCTCTGCAGACTCCTGTTCACCATTCTGTACAATAAAAGCAGGGGAATGACGTATGTGTGGATGCTGAGCTACCATCTCGAAGTGACAAAGCTAGTTCCCCGGATCCTTTTAGTAATTTACCGGCTGTAAGTATTCGTTTATAGTTAATCTTATTATTATTTTTCAATAAAATTTTATATGAATCTTAATTAAAAATTAATGCAGTTAGGGGCACGATGTCAATTGTTCTTAAAAGATCCAATTAGACGGCCAGTGGCATATGGGATAACTTACAGTGGTGGCCGGTTCATGGGGTTGTACTGGATATAAATCATGTGAAGGTGAGCGTAAATAAAGTTAGTGATCCAAGTGCACATGTACCAATCCCCACCAGTGAGGTTCAGCTTGTAGGTGATGCAATTCAACACTTTATTGCTTGGCCAAAGAAGTTGGTAGAGTTATGTACTGAAGCTGATGCGGTATGTACACTGAAATTATTTCTATTTTAAAATAGTAAGTAATTTACTTTTTAAAATAATAATTCTTACTTGTATTATAATTCACAGTCAAAAGAAAAGACCAAATTGACTTTTCAATCGGGTGTGCAATCTGTACATCAACAATTCACTATAGCTGAACCAGATTCTTTGAATGATGGATGCAAAAAGGCCTTTTCAATAGCTCGCCGTTTTGAACACCATCTTGTGGTCAATGTGGCTCGTGGTATTATGGGCAACATTGACTATGACTTGCACCTTGCAAGTGATGAGATAATGCGTTTCTTAAAAATTGAGACCATCGATGTTTCTCTAGTTCAGTTCTTTATGAGGTAATAAGTTCTTTAGTATTATTTATTCATAATAGTTTTATATTTATATAGTTGGTAATCTATATATAATTGGTTGTGCTTGTGAATAGGGGTATTTACATTAGTTTTGAGTTGGCATCAAAAAACACGTATGGCTTCCTAGATCCATATTGGATTCAACCACAAATGAATAATATGGAGGACAGAAAATCGTATATAAATGTCACCATGCAGTCTGGGAAGAAATTTGTATACTTAGCCACATATGTTCTCAAGTAAGTATTAATTACGTTTTAAATAAAAATACGTATATATAATATATTTTTATTATATATTATATTCATTTAAAACTTATAAATATTTATTTGTAGTGAGCATTGGATGTTGATGGCGATTTGTCCTGGACTAAATGAATTTTTTGGTTTGATACACTTGGTCATGGGCCACGTGAAGACATTAAACATATAATGGAAACGTATGTAAATTTATATAATTAATTAATAGTTATCATTAAACTAGTGATGCGAAGTATTTTATATATTTTTATGTCTTATATTAATAGGTGTATGACTGCAACAAACATGATGAGTGGAAAGAAACAAAATCGTTCACCAAAATGGACTATATGTTAGGTAAGTACTTCATTCACTTTGTAAAACATGCAAACTTATTGTTTTTATTAATTTATTTTAATTTTGCTGTAATTCAAATGTAGTGTGCTATACAAAAAGAACCACCGAATGTGGTTATTATGTGATGAAGTTCATGTTGGAAATTGTTTCCAACAATCTAAACAAATGAATGGATAAGGCAAGTAATTTCATAATATATCTTTTTTCTTCAAATGTTTAAAAATACTTGCTTATTTATTAATTTTATTTCTTTGAACTTTGTAGGCTTTGGAAAGACAAGGAAGATTGCCCTACAACAAACAAGAGATTGATGAAGTTAGAAACAAATGGTCTAAGTTTCTTATTGATGAATAGGTTAATTAATAAAACGCTTCTTAGTTGATACTTTACGTTTAAAATTAGTTTATGTTTAGTAGTTTTGTTGAATTGTGTTACTTATATTCTTCCAAAAGGTTGGACACTGCGCACAAGGAGCCCCCCTCACTTTGAGAGGTGTTCCCACACTGCCGCTGGTGAGACTCAATCCCTAGTCATTCTTCCAAAGTTTCACCTCTACGACCAGTTAAGCTACCCATGCGGGCAATTGTGTTACTTATATTAGTTTTATGTTTAGTAGCTTGAATTAGCTTAGTGAATTGTGTCTTTATATTAGTTTCATGTTTAATAGTTTGTGAATTAGTTTAATGAATTAGTTGATTTTGAATGTTAAATTGCTAGCTGCGCAGGATCTGAAAATTGATACAGGTTGGGGTAGAAACCATAAAACAAATATAATAATAAAAAAAATAACATACGACGTCGGCTTTTAGGATAAAGCCGACGTCGAATAGTTTTTATAAATTTAATTAATAACATACGACGTCGGCTTTTACCTAAAA
Organism: Ipomoea nil; assembly: GCF_001879475.1. Taxonomy (NCBI): domain Eukaryota; kingdom Viridiplantae; phylum Streptophyta; class Magnoliopsida; order Solanales; family Convolvulaceae; genus Ipomoea; species Ipomoea nil. Next base: position 29,025 of record NW_017618986.1, read on the forward strand.
GCGATGTCGTATGTTAATTATTTTAAAAATAAATAAATACTATACGACGTCGGCTTTTAGGTAAAAGTCGACGCCGTATGTTAATTATTTTTTTTTAAAAAAAATAAATAATATACGTTGTCGCTTTTACCTAAAAGCCGACGTCGTATGTTAATTTATTTTTTTTAAAAAATTAAATACTATATGACGTCGGCTTTTACCTAAAAGCCGACGTCGTATGTTAATTATTTTTTTTAAAAAAACATACGACGACGTCGTATCATTTACTTACTACATTTCTAAAGTCGACGTCGAAAGATAACCGACGTTAAATGGGGTATTTTAACGACGTTAAAACTCTTTTCTGTAGGAGTGACTTGACAAAACAAAAGGAATATGAATCTTTCATAACAGTAATGCTCAAACCTCCCATGCAGTGTCTCTCTTACAGGGTTTCGAACAACAAAACCATGGTTGAAAAAATAGACTCACCATCATATGCTTTTTATGGACAACTTCACCCAAAAGGTAGAGGTTTTTTAGCGACTAACAATAGTTCTCAGCATTCAAATTATACAAGAAATATTTCACAACGGTTGCAGAAAGGGAAAAATCAAACTCCACGACCACTACCGCTTGGTAAATGGCGCATGACAAGTACAAAATGAGAAATGTATAGTACAACTATACAAGAACGAACACTGTTAGCTTTGTGGAAGACATGGACATATTGCCAAAATGTGTTGGAGTCTACCAAATCAATCAGCAAATGATGAGGACCTTTCTCAAGCTGTTGTTGCTCTCACCATGGATACTTCAGTTCTAGATGTCAAATGGACAACCGACACTAGAGCCTCAAATCATATGACTGCAAATTCAGGTATGTTACTAAATCTTTAAAAAATATGCTGGTCATG
>NW_017618987.1:0-14982 GCF_001879475.1 Ipomoea nil
GGTGTCCGGAACGCGAAATAGTTATACTTTCAGACTTTCAGCAGAGGCGGGAGTAGGCGGAGGCGATGGTTTCAGACTTTCAGCAGAGGTGATACGGGGAAGGAAGAAGAGTTAGAGATTGAATTTTTTATTAATTAAGAAACAACCCAAAAACTTTTCAAAAATTTTAATTTAGGAGGAATTGATAAAAATAAGTTTCACATTGTATATTACCGACGCCACGTCATCCGGAAAACAGGGAAACCTGCAAAATGTTCTAGGCGAACAAAATTTTATAGTTTGTGAATCGAAACATCAATTATGTAAGGTCAGGGTGCGGCATGACATATTGTAATTGGTTCATGGTGCGATTTGGTACTTGAGTCAGATAAGAACCAAATGGTTGCCACTTGCCAGTTCTTATGTTTTTTTTTTTTTTTTGGGTCTTTTTTACTTGGGCCGTGGGTTAAAGATTGGATTCGGGAAAAAATTGGATTTGTGTCATATATATAGAATCGTGTTCACGTGTGAACTCAGAACGCATTACATTCGTTCACGTGTTCAAATTTAATGGAAGGGAAATACTTATTTTTTTTTAAAAAAACGTGGTGGTATTTTCGTAAATAATTGAACATAGAAGTGCAAGTAAAATGTATTCAAATTGCAAGTAGCAGTTTCAATTAGTGCCCCTAAGTGCAAGTAAAATGTATTACAAGTGCATGTAAAATGTATTACAGGTGCAAGTAAAATTTACACTGAGCATCAATACTAAGTGCACTTAATGTTATAACCATGTGCATCTAATGTTATAAATAGTTGCATTGAGGTGCACGAATGTTAAGAAGGTAAAATTACTTGTACTTGTATGTGATTTTACTTGCAAAAGTACATCAGTTATTTGCATTTATGACACTTTTAATTGCATCAAAGTTTGAGTTATTTACGAAAATATCATCGCATTTTTTTAAATTTACATCTGATTCATTAATCTGGACATGTGGACAACTCTGAGTGGTTCTTATTTCTCTCTTGGGCAGCAGTTCGCAACTGAGCGCGCCCATATATATATATATATATATATATATATATATATATATATATATATATATATATATATATATATATATATTATATATATATATGTATATATGTATATATATATCTACTATACAAATAAGAGCCCAAGAGAGTTAGGCCTATAATGGGTAGAAAAAATGGCGGTCAAATTTTTGTAATCAAATGAATGTTCAGATTGATCAAATTTTAATTTTTCTTAAGATTTCCTAATTTATCCTTAATGAATATGATTATCCGTTAACTTTTCCGTTAAATATTATCTTTTCCGTTAATTTCTGTTAGTTCACCGTTAACTTACTCATTGATTTCAATAAGAAAGGTCTTAGATTTGAACCCCATCCCAATCAAAGTTGGCGTTATTAGTACTCTATTTTAGTCTTATTAAATTAAATAATAATTTAGTAGCTACAACAAAAAATAATACATATGCATTTCTTTAATTTAGAATTATGTGTCTACAATGTCTTTATTCAAAAAAAAATTATTCATTATCAATAAATTAAATAAGAGAAATAATTCCATTAGTTATATTGTCGTTATTTTTCTCCAATATAAAAATTCTTTACATTCAAATTCATCAATTGATTATATTCGCACATTGTTCCTACAATGGCTTTACTAAAAAAAATCATTATCAATAAATTAATTAAAAGACATAATTTTATTAGTTATATTGTCTTTATATTTCTGTTAGGAATATATTGTAAATTTTTGTGAGCCGAATATATTTTTGAAAAATCAAGTAGTCCCCATTTTTATTCTATTTTGAGTCTACAGAGTATGGTGCACCCACATCATGCAGCCCATGTACAAATCTGGAAGATAATAATTTATTTGAAGAAGTTAAGCGGGATTATAGCTTAAGACAATTATGATGCGAATAAGTCACCAAGAACCATGCTAGAGGAGTTGGATATGCGTGTGAGCTATGCCAAATGATCCTAAGTTTGAATCAGACTATCTCCACCGTATGAGAGACTAACCTCCACCGTATTGGAGACTAAGTGGCCTGGAGACTAACTAAGGAGAATGCACAAGTCTCACAAGAGCCATGCACCTGATGAAGAAACACACCAAGTATGATGGACCGAGCACAAAATCGAAACAGAGCATCTCACCATGAACAACAATGAAGCTTTTATAGAAGGTTCCAGTATATTATTCTACAGGATCATGAAGGAGAAAATAACTAATATATTTTCATCTGAACATCAACTTTTTACGGTGGAACCGGAGACGCTCGAAGGTGGCTGATTCACGAAGAAATTGTTTCATACTCAAGCAAGAATCAGCAGATAAATTATTTGATCAACTTGACATGTCAGAGCATTTATGAAGGACAAGAAAAATCAAGCTTTCCGCGCCGAACTTATTCAAATTTTGGAGGCTACAAAATTCAAGACACGGCAACGGGCAAAATATTCAAATCATCTGACAAAAGCAGAAAAGACTTCTACCTAATATTTTAGATCAAGTTGACATTATTATTTGATCAACTACAATTCAAAATGGACGATCGAGATCGAAAGTTGATCAATGGGCAAATAGCTTTCATTGGCTATAAATTGCCTAAGCAGACTTGAAGACAAACATGAATTCTACAACGAAGAATATCCAATCAATCATCAAGTGATATATTGAGCTATATACGATAGAATTCAAGTCTAAGTGAGAGAAAAATTTTATCTCTTTGAAATATTCTCTACTGAGTGTAGAAAGAGGGCGGAGTAACTAGAGAGAGTGAAAAAACCCTGGTTGAGTGTAGCTTTGTGCGTAGTACTCGTTGTAAAGGGCAGAGTAACAAGGGGAGCTTGTGAAAACCCTGTGAGAGCGTAGCTTTGTGCGTAGTTCTCGTAGTGTAGGAGTACAGCTTGGTGCGAAGTACTCGGAAGGCGGAGTAACAAGAGGAGCTTGCGAAAAACCTTGGAGGAGTGTAGCTTTGTGCGAAGCACTCGGAGAAGTGTCGGTGGACGCTTATTCACTATTGTATCTGGGTGATTGAAGAATAGTGAATTTCCTCCTTGAAGTGAAAGGAGAAGAGTGGACAGGAGGATTACACCACCTCTGAGCCACTATAAATCTCTCTCTCTATTTACTTACTGCTCATATATTTCGTGCATGCTTATTATAACTGCGAACTAACCCGATTACGATTTATCGCATATCTTTATATGTCTGGGTTTGATAGTTCTCACGTCTGCATGCAAGCCAAACTTTACGGACATCATCTTTGAACCATATCAAGTGTTTCTAATGTGTTGCATGTTTAGAATCTCCTCTTTGAGCACCGCACAATTAAGCATAACACTTTACCGCTATCTATTCCGCTGTGCACTCTAAGTTGATATCTTGTTGATGCTTGTTTATTTGCCACTCTGCATGTTTATTTCTCACGTCTGCATGTTTATTTGCCTTGTGTGTTTTCGAAGAAAGTTGAAAAAAGTTAGAGAAGTCTATTCACCCCCCCACCCCCCCCCCTCAAGACTTCTCGCCCACCTCTTTCGCGACCAACAAGTGGTATCAGAGCGGTTGTCTATTTGAGTCAATTTTGACTACTAGATAGATCTCAAAAATCTTCAAGATGAAGAGAGATATGGTTCTCGCTCAAAATCTACTTTTCTTACTTAACAAATTTGATGATTGGAAAATTCGAATGCAGGTGCACTTATCTGCTCTAAAATGACGAAATATGGGAAGTCATTCACAAATGGTCCTATCCAAATCATGGAAGTTAATACTGTCGTTGCACTAACTCCAGATGCTCCAAAATATGTTCCAAAGCCAAAAATGAATGTGGACAAGTGATGATAGAGGACGAAATAATTTGGACAACATTGCCAAAGATATTTTGTTCAAGGCCGTAGATGACACCATATTCCCAAAGGTTCGAAAGTGCACCACGGCAAAAGAAGTATGGGATACACTTATCAGTATCGGTGAGGCGATGAACAAGAAAATGATAACAAACTAACCATTGTCGTGAAGAGGTTCGAAGATTCAAAATGCTACCGAACGAAAGCATCACCGACAGGGAAGCTCGATTTATCAAAATCCTTGGAGAAATCATGGATCTGGGAAAGACCATTACCCAGAAGGAAATATCGCTCAAAGTGTTACGCGGACTACCTACAAGTTGGGATATGAAGGTGACCGCAATGCGTGATCATAGAGATCTAAGGACATTATCTACGGATAAACTCTTTAGTGATCTTAAGGCGTACGAGTTCGAGATGAAGACACGAGTCGAAGAAGAACGTGATGAACGAACATCCGCACTAATGGCCGAACAACCATCCTCATCAAGGTCAGTAAAAATAATGATTTTTATCTGATGAACAATTTTCCTTATTTGTTAGGAAATTCAAGAAATTCATGCGAAAGAACAAAGGATCACCACAAGGAAATTCTTTTCGAGAGAATAGAAGATCAAGAAGGGAACCGGTCGAAGATAACACAAATGTGTGTTACAATTGTAGAAAGCCTGGACATTTTATGACCGAATGTCCACACCCCAAGGTGGATAAAAATTCGAACACTTCTAATTCTCCACAGGTGGAATACAAATCCAAAGAAAAGAAGTTCAAAAAGGGAAAACGGAAGGCACCAATAAGCGATCCACTAGAAGCAAGAAAACGGAAGGCACCAAGAGCATCTGAGGCCAGAAGAAAGAGATAAGAAGGCACACCATGAACTAATTGTGATATGTCATGTCGCACCCCTAACCTTTCATAAGTGATGCTTCAATGCACAAACTAAAAAAAATTTATCCACCTAATCTTTTTTGCAGGTGTCTTCAAGTTATAGGTAATAACTTGCTAATGTGGAGTAATTTGGAAATGACATGGCAGCCATTTCATCATTTTGCTTGAATAAACAAAGCCCTAACTTTCTAAAATATCCAAATTGCCCCCCAAATTCATACATTCTTCAATACATTCATACAATGTATTTAAACATAAGCATTCCAATTTCTAAAATATCCAAATTGCCCCCAAATTCATACTTCTTCCATACATTCATAAAATGTATTTAAACATAAGCATTCCAATACAGTATGGCGGCTGATTTAGGTGTTGTCGCCGGCGTTTCAGCGACTGGAATATCGTTAGATTCTGGAAATTCCAGAAAATCTTCAAAAATCAATCTGAAGGTGCAAAACTCGCCTATGTAATCAGAAGAGTCCCAGCGAAGATTAAATGTTCAAAATCATATGTAATCAGTCATAGAGATTGTATCTCCAGAGCCTTTAACAAAATCATCAGATGTAATTAGCAACATGGAGAGCCTTCAAATCATACGTGGTGAATACACAAAATATTGTAGAGCATTTAATAAAATCATACACAGGTTGTTGATTTGAGAGGAAAAACGACGGAGAATACACAAAAATTTTGCACAGAATACACAAAATATTCTTAGAAAATGCGAAATTATTTCAGAACATAAACTTTACGCAGAAACAACAACAACAGATTGGAGCAACTCACATTCTAAATTTTGAATTGAAGCAGGTAAATCCTAAAACACAATCTGGAAATTTTGAATTGAAGCAGGTGAGGCCGGCGGTGGAAGATGTTCGCGATTGGTGGAAATTTTGATGATATTAGGCTAAGTTCAAGAAGATGTTCGCAATTAGTGGTGCGGCGCACATTGGAGTGCTAGACGCTCGCAATATTGAGGAACAGGGAGGATGGGTTTGGCAATCTTGGCGGTGATAGGGTGGTGCAATTTGTGCAGTGGAGTGGTCTACGGCAAGGCGGAGAGGGTATCCGGAGTGGAATAGAGGTCGGTAGAGGTTGGGGATGGAGTCGAGGCAGTGGTCAACGGTGAGACGGAGGAGGGTATCCGGAGTGAAAGAGAAACCGGTGGAGGTTGGGGATGGTATAGATGCAGTGGTCGAACGGCGAAGAAGAGGAGGTGTCCGGAACGCGGAATAGTTATACTTTCAGACTTTCAGCAGAGGCGGAGTAGGCGGAGGCGATGGTTTCAGACTTTCAGCAGAGGTGATACGGGAAGGAAGAAGAGTTAGAGATTGAATTTTTTATTAATTAAGAAACAACCCAAAACTTTTCAAAAATTTTAATTTAGGAGGAATTGATAAAAATAAGTTTCACATTGTATATTACCGGCGCCACGTCATCCGGAAAACAGGGAAACCTGCAAAATGTTCTAGGCGAACAAAATTTTATAGTTTGTGAATCGAAACATCAATTATGTAAGGTCAGGGTGCGGCATGACATATTGTAATTGGTTCATGTGCGATTTGGTACTTGAGTCAGATAAGAACCAAATGGTTGCCACTTGCCAGTTCTTATGTTTTTTTTTTTTTTTTGGGTCTTTTTTACTTGGGCCGTGGGTTAAAGATTGGGATTCGGGAAAAAATTGGATTTGTGTCATATATATAGAATCGTGTTCACGTGTGAACTCAGAACGCATTACATTCGTTCACCGTGTTCAAATTTAATGGAAGGGAAATACTTATTTTTTTTAAAAAAAACGTGGTGGTATTTTCGTAAATAATTGAACATAGAAGTGCAAGTAAAATGTATTCAAATTGCAAGTAGCAGTTTCAATTAGTGCCCCTAAGTGCAAGTAAAATGTATTACAAGTGCATGTAAAATGTATTACAGGTGCAAGTAAAATTTACACTGAGCATCAATACTAAGTGCACTTAATGTTATAACCATGTGCCATCTAATGTTATAAATAGTTGCATTGAGGTGCACGAATGTTAAGAAGGTAAAATTACTTGTACTTGTATGTGATTTTACTTGCAAAAGTACATCAGTTATTTGCATTTATGACACTTTTAATTGCATCAAAGTTTGAGTTATTTACGAAAATATCATCGCATTTTTTTTTTAAATTTACATCTGATTCATTAATCTGGACATGTGGACAACTCTGAGTGGTTCTTATTTCTCTCTTGGGCAGCAGTTCGCAACTGAGCGCGCCCATATATATATATATATATATATATATATATATATATATATATATATATATATATATATATATAATATATATATATATATATATATATGTATGTATATATGTATATATATATCTACTATACAAATAAGAGCCCAAGAGAGTTAGGCCTATAATGGGTAGAAAAAATGGCGGTCAAATTTTTGTAATCAAATGAATGGTTCAGATTGATCAAATTTTAATTTTTTCTTAAGATTTCCTAATTTATCCTTAATGAATATGATTATCCGTTAACTTTTCCGTTAAATATTATCTTTTCCGTTAATTTCTGTTAGTTCACCGTTAACTTACTCATTGATTTCAATAAGAAAGGTCTTAGATTTGAACCCCATCCCAATCAAAGTTGGCGTTATTAGTACTCTATTTTAGTCTTATTAAATTAAATAATAATTTAGTAGCTACAACAAAAAATAATACATATGCATTTCTTTAATTTAGAATTATGTGTCTACAATGTCTTTATTCAAAAAAAAATTATTCATTATCAATAAATTAAATAAGAGAAATAATTCCATTAGTTATATTGTCGTTATTTTTCTCCAATATAAAAATTCTTTACATTCAAATTCATCAATTGATTATATTCGCTACATTGTTCCTACAATGGCTTTACTAAAAAAAATCATTATCAATAAATTAATTAAAAGACATAATTTTATTAGTTATATTGTCTTTATATTTCTGTTAGGAATATATTGTAAATTTTGTGAGCCGAATATATTTTTGAAAAATCAAGTAGTCCCCATTTTTATTCTATTTTGAGTCTACAGAGTATGGTGCACCCACATCATGCAGCCCATGTACAAATCTGGAAGATAATAATTTATTTGAAGAAGTTAAGCGGGATTATAGCTTAAGACAATTATGATGCGAATAAGTCACCAAGAACCATGCTAGAGGAGTTGGATGATATGCGTGTGAGCTATGCCAAATGATCCTAAGTTTGAATCAGACTATCTCCACCGTATGAGAGACTAACCTCCACCGTATTGGAGACTAAGTGGCCTGGAGACTAACTAAGGAGAATGCACAAAGTCTCACAAGAGCCATGCACCTGATGAAGAAACACACCAAGTATGATGGACCGAGCACAAAATCGAAACAGAGCATCTCACCATGAACAACAATGAAGCTTTTATAGAAGGTTCCAGTATATTATTCTACAGGATCATGAAGGAGAAAATAACTAATATATTTTCATCTGAACATCAACTTTTTACGGTGGAACCGGAGACGCTCGAAGGTGGCTGATTCACGAAGAAATTGTTTCATACTCAAGCAAGAATCAGCAGATAAATTATTTGATCAACTTGACATGTCAGAGCATTTATGAAGGACAAGAAAAATCAAGCTTTCCGCGCCGAACTTATTCAAATTTTGGAGGCTACAAAATTCAAGACACGGCAACGGGCAAAATATTCAAATCATCTGACAAAAGCAGAAAAGACTTCTACCTAATATTTTAGATCAAGTTGACATTATTATTTGATCAACTACAATTCAAAATGGACGATCGAGATCGAAAGTTGATCAATGGGCAAATAGCTTTCATTGGCTATAAATTGCCTAAGCAGACTTGAAGACAAACATGAATTCTACAACGAAGAATATCCAATCAATCATCAAGTGATATATTGAGCTATATACGATAGAATCAAGTCTAAGTGAGAGAAAAATTTTATCTCTTTGAAATATTCTCTACTGAGTGTAGAAAGAGGGCGGAGTAACTAGAGAGAGTGAAAAAACCCTGGTTGAGTGTAGCTTTGTGCGTAGTACTCGTTGTAAAGGGCAGAGTAACAAGGGGAGCTTGTGAAAACCCTGTGAGAGCGTAGCTTTGTGCGTAGTTCTCGTAGTGTAGGAGTACAGCTTGGTGCGAAGTACTCGGGAAGGCGGAGTAACAAGGAGACTTGCGAAAAACCTTGGAGGAGTGTAGCTTTGTGCGAAGCACTCGGAGAAGTGTCGGTGGACGCTTATTCACTATTGTATCTGGGTGATTGAAGAATAGTGAATTTCCTCCTTGAAGTGAAAGGAGAAGAGTGGACAGGAGGATTACACCACCTCTGAGCCACTATAAATCTCTCTCTCTATTTACTTACTGCTCATATATTTCGTGCATGCTTATTATAACTGCGAACTAAACCCGATTACGATTTATCGCATATCTTTATATGTCTGGGTTGATAGTTCTCACGTCTGCATGCAAGCCAAACTTTACGGACATCATCTTTGAACCATATCAAGTGTTTCTAATGTGTTGCATGTTTAGAATCTCTCTTTGAGCACCGCACAATTAAGCATAACACTTTACCGCTATCTATTCCGCTGTGCACTCTAAGTTGATTATCTTGTTGATGCTTGTTATTTGCCACGTCTGCATGTTTATTTCTCACGTCTGCATGTTTATTTGCCTTGTGTGTTTTCGAAGAAAGTTGAAAAAGTTAGAGAAGTCTATTCACCCCCCCCCCCCCTCAAGACTTCTCGCCACCCTTTCGCGACCAACAAGTGGTATCAGAGCGGTTGTCTATTTGAGTCAATTTTGACTACTAGATAGATCTCAAAATCTTCAAGATGAAGAGAGATATGGTTCTCGCTCAAAATCTACTTTTCTTACTTAACAAATTTGATGATTGGAAAATTCGAATGCAGGTGCACTTATCTGCTCTAAATGACGAAATATGGGAAGTCATCACAAATGGTCCTATCCAAATCATGGAAGTTAATACTGTCGTTGCACTAACTCCAGATGCTCCAAAATATGTTCCAAAGCCAAAAATGAATGTGGACAAGTGATGATAGAGGACGAAATAATTTGGACAACATTGCCCAAAGATATTTTGTTCAAGGCCGTAGATGACACCATATTCCCAAAGGTTCGAAAGTGCACCACGGCAAAAGAAGTATGGGATACACTTATCAGTATCGGTGAAGGCGATGAACAAGAAAATGATAACAAACTAACCATTGTCGTGAAGAGGTTCGAAGATTTCAAAATGCTACCGAACGAAAGCATCACCGACAGGGAAGCTCGATTTATCAAAATCCTTGGAGAAATCATGGATCTGGGAAAGACCATTACCCAGAAGGAAATATCGCTCAAAGTGTTACGCGGACTACCTACAAGTTGGGATATGAAGGTGACCGCAATGCGTGATCATAGAGATCTAAGGACATTATCTACGGATAAACTCTTTAGTGATCTTAAGGCGTACGAGTTCGAGATGAAGACACGAGTCGAAGAAGAACGTGATGAACGAACATCCGCACTAATGGCCGAACAACCATCCTCATCAAGGTCAGTAAAAAATAATGATTTTTTATCTGATGAACAATTTTCCTTATTTGTTAGGAAATTCAAGAAATTCATGCGAAAGAACAAAGGATCACCACAAGGAAATTCTTTTCGAGAGAATAGAAGATCAAGAAGGGAACCGGTCGAAGATAACACAAATGTGTGTTACAATTGTAGAAAGCCTGGACATTTTATGACCGAATGTCCACACCCCAAGGTGGATAAAAATTCGAACACTTCTAATTCTCCACAGGTGGAATACAAATCCAAAGAAAAGAAGTTCAAAAAGGGGAAAACGGAAGGCACCAAATAAGCGATCCACTAGAAGCAAGAAAACGGAAGGCACCAAGAGCATCTGAGGCCAGAAGAAAGAGATAAGAAGGCACACCATGAACTAATTGTGATATGTCATGTCGCACCCTAACCTTTCATAAGTGATGCTTCAATGCACAAACTAAAAAAAATTTATCCACCTAATCTTTTTTGCAGGTGTCTTCAAGTTATAAGGTAATAACTGCTAATGTGGAGGTAATTTGGAATGACATGGCAGCCATTTCATCATTTTGCTTGAATAAACAAAGCCCTAACTTTCTAAAATATCCAAATTGCCCCCAAATTCATAACATTCTTCAATACATTCATACAATGTATTAAACATAAGCATTCCAATTTTCTAAAATATCCAAATTGCCCCCAAATTCATACTTCTTCCATACATTCATAAAATGTATTTAAACATAAGCATTCCAATACAGTATGGCGGCTGATTTAGGTGTTGTCGCCGGCGTTTCAGCGACTGGAATATCGTTAGATTCTGGAAATTCCAGAAAATCTCAAAAATCAATCTGAAGGTGCAAAACTCGCCTATGTAATCAGAAGAGGTCCCAGCGAAGATGTAAATGTTCAAAATCATATGTAATCAGTCATAGAGATTGGTATCTCCAGAGCCTTTAACAAAATCATCAGATGTAATTAGCAACATGGAGAGCCTTCAAAATCATACGTGGTGAATACACAAAATATTGTAGAGCATTTAATAAAATCATACACAGGTTGTTGATTTGAGAGGAAAAACGACGGAGAATACACAAAATTTTGCACAGAATACACAAAATATTCTTAGAAAATGCGAAATTATTTCAGAACATAAACTTTACGCAGAAACAACAACAACAGATTGGAGCAACTCACATTCTAAATTTTGAATTGAAGCAGGTAAATTCCTAAAACACAATCTGGAAATTTTGAATTGAAGCAGGTGAGGCCGGCGGTGGAAGATGTTCGCGATTGGTGGAAATTTGATGATATTAGGGCTAAGTTCAAGAAGATGTTCGCAATTAGTGGTGCGGCGCACATTGGAGTGCTAGACGCTCGCAATATTTGAGGAACAGGGAGGATGGGTTTGGCAATCTTGGCGGTGATAGGGTGGTGCAATTTGTGCAGTGGAGTGGTCTAACGGCAAGGCGGGAGAGGGTATCCGGAGTGGAATAGAGGTCGGTAGAGGTTGGGGATGGAGTCGAGGCAGTGGTCAACGTGAGACGGAGGAGGGTATCCGGAGTGAAAGAGAAACCGTGGAGGTTGGGGATGGTATAGATGCAGTGGTCGACGGCGAAGAAGAGGAGGGTTCCGGAACGCGGAATAGTTATACTTTCAGACTTTCAGCAGAGGCGGAGTAGGCGGAGGCGATGGTTTCAGACTTTCAGCAGAGGTGATACGGGGAAGGAAGAAGAGTTAGAGATTGAATTTTTATTAATTAAGAAACAACCCAAAACTTTTCAAAAATTTAATTTAGGAGGAATGATAAAAATAAGTTTCACATTGTATATTACCGGCGCCACGTCATCCGGAAAACAGGGAAACCTGCAAAATGTTCTAGGCGAACAAAATTTTATAGTTTGTGAATCGAAACATCAATTATGTAAGGTCAGGGTGCGGCATGACATATTGTAATTGGTTCATGGTGCGATTTGTACTTGAGTCAGATAAGAACCAAATGGTTGCACTTGCCAGTTCTTATGTTTTTTTTTTTTTTTTGGGTCTTTTTTACTTGGGCCGTGGTTAAAGATGGGATTCGGGAAAAAATTGGATTTGTGTCATATATATAGAATCGTGTTCACGTGTGAACTCAGAACGCATTACATTCGTTCACGTGTTCAAATTTAATGGAAGGGAAATACTTATTTTTTTAAAAAAAAACGTGGTGGTATTTTCGTAAATAATGAACATAGAAGTGCAAGTAAAATGTATTCCAAATTGCAAGTAGCAGTTTCAATTAGTGCCCCTAAGTGCAAGTAAAATGTATTACAAGTGCATGTAAAATGTATTACAGGTGCAAGTAAAATTTACACTGAGCATCAATACAAGTGCACTTAATGTTAATAACCATGTGCATCTAATGTTATAAATAGTTGCATTGAGGTGCACGAATGTTAAAAGGTAAAATTACTTGTACTTGTATGTGATTTTACTTGCAAAAGTACATCAGTTATTTGCATTTATGACACTTTTAATTGCATCAAAGTTTGAGTTATTTAACGAAAATATCATCGCATTTTTTTTTAAATTTACATCTGATTCATTAATCTGGACATGTGGACAACTCTGAGTGGTTCTTATTTCTCTCTTGGGCAGCAGTTCGCAACTGAGCGCGCCCATATATATATATATATATATATATATATATATATATATATATATATATATATATATATATATATATATATATATATATATATATGTATGTATATATGTATATATATATCTACTATACAAATAAGAGCCCAAGAGAGTTAGGCCTATAATGGGTAGAAAAAATGGCGGTCAAATTTTTGTAATCAAATGAATGGTTCAGATTGATCAAATTTTAATTTTTTCTTAAGATTTCCTAATTTATCCTTAATGAATATGATTATCCGTTAACTTTTCCGTTAAATATTATCTTTTCCGTTAATTTCTGTTAGTTCACCGTTAACTTACTCATTGATTTCAATAAGAAAGGTCTTAGATTTGAACCCCATCCCAATCAAAGTTGGCGTTATTAGTACTCTATTTTAGTCTTATTAAATTAAATAATAATTTAGTAGCTACAACAAAAAATAATACATATGCATTTCTTTAATTTAGAATTATGTGTCTACAATGTCTTTATTCAAAAAAAATTATTCATTATCAATAAATTAAATAAGAGAAATAATTCCATTAGTTATATTGTCGTTATTTTTCTCCAATATAAAAATTCTTTACATTCAAATTCATCAATTGATTATATTCGCTACATTGTTCCTACAATGGCTTTACTAAAAAAAATCATTATCAATAAATTAATTAAAAGACATAATTTTATTAGTTATATTGTCTTTATATTTCTGTTAGGAATATATTGTAAATTTTTGTGAGCCGAATATATTTTTGAAAAATCAAGTAGTCCCCATTTTTATTCTATTTTGAGTCTACAGAGTATGGTGCATCCACATCATGCAGCCCATGTACAAATCTGGAAGATAATAATTTATTTGAAGAAGTTAAGCGGGATTATAGCTTAAGACAATTATGATGCGAATAAGTCACCAAGAACCATGCTAGAGGAGTTGGATGATATGCGTGTGAGCTATGCCAAATGATCCTAAGTTTGAATCAGACTATCTCCACCGTATGAGAGACTAACCTCCACCGTATTGGAGACTAAGTGGCCTGGAGACTAACTAAGGAGAATGCACAAGTCTCACAAGAGCCATGCACCTGATGAAGAAACACACCAAGTATGATGGACCGAGCACAAAATCGAAACAGAGCATCTCACCATGAACAACAATGAAGCTTTTATAGAAGGTTCCAGTATATTATTCTACAGGATCATGAAGGAGAAAATAACTAATATATTTTCATCTGAACATCAACTTTTTACGGTGGAACCGGAGACGCTCGAAGGTGGCTGATTCACGAAGAAATTGTTTCATACTCAAGCAAGAATCAGCAGATAAATTATTTGATCAACTTGACATGTCAGAGCATTTATGAAGGACAAGAAAAATCAAGCTTTCCGCGCCGAACTTATTCAAATTTTGGAGGCTACAAAATTCAAGACACGGCAACGGGCAAAATATTCAAATCATCTGACAAAAGCAGAAAAGACTTCTACCTAATATTTAGATCAAGTTGACATTATTATTTGATCAACTACAATTCAAAATGGACGATCGAGATCGAAAGTTGATCAATGGCAAATAGCTTTCATTGGCTATAAATTGCCCAAGCAGACTTGAAGACAAACATGAATTCTACAACGAAGAATATCCAATCAATCATCAAGTGATATATTGAGCTATATACGATAGAATTCAAGTCTAAGTGAGAGAAAAATTTTTATCTCTTTGAAATATTCTCTACTGAGTGTAGAAGAGGCGGAGTAACTAGAGAGAGTGAAAAAACCCTGGTTGAGTGTAGCTTTGTGCGTAGTACTCGTTGTAAAGGGCAGAGTAACAAGGGGAGCTTGTGAAAACCCTGTGAGAGCGTAGCTTTGTGCGTAGTTCTCGTAGTGTAGGAGTACAGCTTGGTGCGAAGTACTCGGGAAGGCGGAGAGTAACAAGAGGAGCTTGCGAAAAACCTTGGAGGAGTGTAGCTTTGTGCGAAGCACTCGGAGAAGTGTC
>NW_017618988.1:0-14383 GCF_001879475.1 Ipomoea nil
TATATATAATATCATCTTTCAATTCATTCTCCCGCATCAAGAATATACTAGATTGATATCTAGAATAATTACCAGACTGGCAACCCTTGTTCGTCTAATTTTGGTCACAAAAAAGGATTCTCAGGTTGAATGTAACGCCCCGATAGAAAAAGATCTGCTCCGAAATAATCAGGAATATTGCTTTTTTTCACACTAGCATCTCTCTTGGATCCACCTAATTAAAATTAAAAAATTAATAAATAATAATAATAATAATAATAATAACCACTATAGAATAGACAATGAGAATTATTAAAACTAACTCGTTTGTGCCATTTCCAGTAATGGATCAGATCAAAACTTCAACGCTTCAACCTCAACCTATCAAGAAAGAAAACATTGTGAATGGAAGTACCAAAAGTTACCTAAACACTACATAAATATCGAATTGTTCAACATAATCTGAATCATGTTATCAAATTCAAGTAATCAGTACCCAAACAATACATTTATATTGAATTGCTAGCTGTAATCCTACTTATCTCATCAAATTCAAGTAATCTTCCTAATCCGTTTTTATCATGACCCGATCCGTCTCACGGAAATGGATTTGTGAGTCGATCGCACACAAGATTTATCCTCATTCGAAATATAATTTAATATAATTCTAAAATTCAAGTTCATCATAATTTCCAATACATAATTATTGCATAAAAATACAAAAATTACCACCAATCATGAACAAATAATTCAAAACAATTTAAAAATATTTAAAACAATTCAAAAAATTAAAATAATACCAAATTTTTTTAAAAATAAAAATAAAAATAAAAACTCACAATGAAGAAGGAAGGTTGTGGTGGCGGCGGCGTTGGTAGAGTGGCGACAGTGGTGGACGGCGACGTGGTAGTAAGGAGGAGTTGAAGTAGAATTAAAAGAAGGTGATGGTGGTAGTAAGGAGGAGTGTCGGTGACGGTGGCCGTGAGGAGGAGAAGAGAAGACAGAAGTGGTGGGAGGGGAGAAGAAGAGAGAAGAACAAGAAGAAGAAAATGAAATGTGACAATCTTCTAGATAAAAAATGGATATATACAACCGCGGGCGGAAGTAGGTGGGTGCGTCTAACCACGCAACCATATCACCTATTAGAGCATCCGCATCAGTTGGGGAGATTTGGGGAGAATGTAAGAGTGATTAGGAAATAGAATGTGGGAAGGGGAGGAAAAAAAAACCCAAAAATGATTTTTTTAAAAAAAATAATAATAATAAACTAATGGCGTTGGACGTGCCCCAGGTAGCAGTAGCTGTGCGCGAAACGCACACAGCAAGTGTTGTCTTAACATTTAATTCTTTCATTGGCGTGGTAGTTGCTGTGCGCGAAACGCACACAACAAGTGCTGTCTTCACATTTATTTCTCTTCCTTAAGGAAGAGAAATAACTCACCATTTGCCGAAAAAAAAAAAAAACAAACACTCTCTCTCTTCACCTCACTCCTCCAACATGGCATTTCACATCAAAAGTTGTAAAATAACTCCTCATTATTCTCTTAAAGACTTTGCCTTGGCAAATGAGCCAAGCTTGGTCCCAGTTACTTTTAAATTTACACAATCACAAAATTATTTAATGGTTTTAAAGAATATATACAAATTTTCAATTACTCTTCAAGAATATATGCATTTGATTGGCACTATAAACTTTCTCATATATGTATGAGTTGTACTTTAAAAAATATAGTAATACACATTAATTAGATGACCATAAAAATTTTCTCGTATATAGTTTATTTAAATTATTATAATAATAATAATAATAATAATAATAAAATAATAATAATAATAATAATTATTATTATTATTATTATTATTATTATTTAGACACAGACACATTTAGAATATTTCTATATAGATTCCTGCAACAACTATGCACAGATAATAATACTACTATCTTGATTAAATATTTGTAGATTTATTTACATAAAATCAACACAAAGAAAGCACATAAACAAAATCTAAAAAAAAAGAGAGAAAAACTTAAATTTTCGGTATACAAACCAATTTACATGAGTAAGTCTTGGTGCCAATAAATATAATAAAAAGTTAATACTTCTCTTTTATGTCATTTTCACGTTGCAAACCCTTTTAACGTTACTTCTTTTGCGTAGTAGTTCTAGATTACGTAGTAAATTAATGACACAACATCAATTTTAGAAATCTGATGTTGTATGTCATTTAAGAAATAATGAAATGGCGTCAAATTTTTGAAAAAAAAAAACGGACATAATTTATTTATTGTATCAGTTTTTTCACATTTCTTTTTTTAAACAAATAAATAAGAAATTGCGATAATTTTTTTTTAAAAAAAAATCCACGCCATGTCTCATTATTATTTTTTTTTAAAGATACAATGTCATTTTTTTAAAAAAAAAACAAACAATATCGTATCTGTTATTAATTTTTTTTTTTAACTAGATACGCTGTTGGTTTTTTAAGAGAAAGGGACATCATATCTGTTATTTAAATTTTATAAAACATATAAATTTAAGGGTCAAACTTGTCTTGAGACCATCTCGGATCCTTATAACTTATAAGTATTGGAATTTTCCTTATATGTAATGTTGACAAGTATTTGTTTCTTATAAGAAAAATATAATAATACTTTGAAATCAAAATGTATAAGTGTTACATTACACAATCAAAAAATTATTTAATGGTTTTAAAGAATATATACAAATTTTCAATTACTCTTCAAGAATATATGCATTTGATTGGAAATATAAACTTTCTCATATATGTATGAGTTGTACTTTAAAAAATATAGTAATACACATTAATTAGATGACCATAAAAATTTTCTCGTATATAGTATATTGCAATTATTATTATTATTATTATTATTATTATTATTATTATTATTATTATTATTATTATTATTATTATTATTATTATTATTATTATTATTATATAGACACAGACACATTTAGAATATTTCTATATAGATTTCGGCAACAACTATGCACAAATAATTATAGTACAATCTTGATTAAATATTGTAGATTTATTTACATAAAGTCAACACAAAAGAACGCACATAAACAAAATTTAGAAAAAAAAAAAAAAAAAAAAAAAAAAGAGAAAAACATAAATTTCGGTATACAAACCAATTTACATGAGTAAGTCTTGGTGCAATAAATCTAATAAAAAGTTAATACTTCTCTTTTGTGTCATTTTCACGTTGCAAACCCTTTTAACGTTACTTATTTTGCGTAGTAGTTCTAGATTACGTAGTAAATTAATGACACAACATCAATTTTAGAAATCTGATGTTGTATGTCATTTAAGAAATAATGAAATGGCGTCAAATTTTTAAAAAAAACTGACATCTTTTATTTATTCAATTTTTTTTAACAAAAAATTGTGAAACGATATAAGTTTTTTCACATTTCTCTTTTTCAAAGAAATAAATAAGAAATAGCGTCAATTTTTTTTTTTTTAAATCCACGTCATGTCTCTTTATTATTTTAAAAAAAAAAGATATGATGTTGATTTTTTTTTTTTTTTAAAAAAACAATATCGTATCTCTTTATTAATTTTTTTTTAAAGTAGATACGCTGTTGGTTTTAAGAGAAAGGGACATCGTATCTGTTATTTAAATTTAAAAAAAATATAAATTTAAGGGTCAAACTTGTCTTTAGACCATCTCGATCCTTATAACTTATAAGTATTGGAATTTCCCTTGTATGTAATGTTGACAAGTATTTATTTCTTATTAAGAAAAAATATAATAATACTTTGAAATCAAAATGTAAAAGTGCTACATTTTTCTCCAAAAGAATTACACTTTCCAATATAAGTAATAAACATTTTAATAAATGTTTATTACTTATTAGTATTACATTTTCATCATGACCCGACCCGTATCACGGACAAGGATTTGTGAATTGGTCCTCACATACACAAGTTTTATCCTAATTCAGAACATAATCGAATAAATAATTATTGCATAAAATTACAAAAATTACCATCAATTATAAACAAATAATTCAAAACAATTTAAAAATATTTATAAAAATTCACAAAAATTTTAAAAATAATTTGAAATAAGTTCAAAATATTAAAATAATACTTAAAAAAAATTTAGAATTAAAACTTACAATGAAGAAGGAAGGTGGTGGTGGTGGCGGCGTTAGCAGAGTGACGACAGTGGTGTACGGCGACGATGGTGGTAAGGAGGAGGAGTAGAACAAGAACAAGAAGAATTAAAAAGAAGGTGGGGGTGGCAAAACCGGTGGACGTGATCTGATATGATCTAAATTTGGCTGGCAGATCTTATATGAGTAGAAGAAAAAAAGAGGAACAAGTAGAAGAAATTAAAATGAAAATTTGATCGGCAAATCTGATATGATCTAAATTAAATACGGATACGACTATGGGCGGATACGGCAAATCTGATATGATCGGCAAATCTGATATTTAATATTTAGATTAAATTATGATTTAGAATGAATTATAGTATTTTATTGTAATTATTATATTGAATTTGTAGTTAAGTTCCGTTTAAAATTTGGTCAATTGTAAATCCACTCTGTTTCTTCACGTATTATTTTAATAAATTGAAGTTTTTAATTTTCAAAATTTTCAGTTTTTGTTTAAGGATATTATTAATTAGTACATATAAACTTTATTTTATTTACTATTACTATATTGAATATCGCCACAAAAAAGTTATAATTAATTGAAGAGTTAATACCACAAATAGTCCTGTGACTATTGGGGTAGTACTCATTTTAGTCCTCAACTTTCAATTCGACCAAAAATTATTGATTGACTTTTATTTTTGACACAAATAGTCCTCCGTTAAGATTTCTGTTAAATGGGAGTTAAATCTAAGGGTATATTATCGTCAAATCAAAATTTATAACTCCAAGAGAACAATTTATACCCTAATTACTTGACAATTTTGATTTGGGCGGAAAATGATTGAGAAAATATAAAACAAATATTACATTGTAAAAAACATGAGTTTTTGTAAATAAATTAAGAAACAGAATTTAAAAAAAAAAAAACATTATTCAACAGGTTCGTATATTTGGAACAAAATGAAATTCTGTTCATCACTATTTTTTAAAATAAAAATAAAAATTTTCCCAAAATACTATATAAAAAAATTTATTCAATAGGTTTGCTGCTTTTGAACAAAAAAGAAATTTTGTTCATCACTTTTTATTAAAATAAAAAAAAATGTTCTCAAAATACTATAGAAAAAAAAAATTTGTAAAGACAAACAAAACCCCGCATTCTTCACGTGACTTATCATTCAATGATGTATGACATAACAAGGGATTAAAATTGAAAATTCAAGACTGAGAATAAATCATAACCGAAGATGATATAGACTATTATTATCCGGTAGGTAATAGAAGTGGATAAGGGAGAAGTATGTGGATCTGACCGAAAGAATGTCAACATGAGATCACCTCACCTCCAGCGAAGATCCTAAGATGAGTTCGCGTGGGCATAGTGTGGTCCCTACTTATTTTCAAACTCTATTATATATGTATGTATTACAATTGTCAAATGGTTTAGAGATAAATATACAAAATTCAATTTTTACATTTGAGGACAAATAATTTTTGACATCAAGTACCTTATGGCATATCATGTTGGGCAGTCAAAAAAATTATGAGTCTGACTCGGCTTTAACGTGTTAAGTTTATACGTTTTTCTTAACATTTATAAATCTGAGTCAGCTTAACGTGTTATGTTTATACGTGAGGACAAATAATTTTTGACATCAAGTACCTTATGGCATATCATGTTGAGCAGTCAAAAAAATTATGAGGCTGACTCGGCTTTAACGTGTTAAGTTTATACATGTCATTTTTCTTAACATTTATAAATCTGAGTAAGTTTAATGTGTTATGTATATACGTGTCGCTTTTCACAACATCTTTGAATCTGACTCAACTTAACGAGTTAAGTTATATACGTGTCCTTTTCCATAACATTTATAAATTTGAGTCAGCTTAACATATTGTTGGTTTTAGGGTTTTTGGACCCAGTGAAGTCCAACACAACCGTGGTTGGTGGATTCACCTTTCGAACAAAGTAGGGATGATTTTCCCTTATTTTGGGTGATCTCTTTGTATTTTCTGTCCTCTTGGAGAAAAAAAAGCTCTGCCTTACAATCTTACTGGCCGGACCACCCCTTTTATAGTGGGTTGCCCCTCTATCGTTTTAAATACATTTAAAAGCCATAAAATAGCCGATTTACTCCTAGAGGCCATTGGGCGGCCGTTACCGAGCCTCCCAACAGCTTGTTTGACTGTGCTTTAAAAAGACCCTCTTAAATGCTAACGGCTATCTCAGCCGGGCTGACCTCCTGCTCGCGCCGACTGCTCACTCGCACTCCGGGACTCATGCCTTCCAATTCATGGATCTGGGGATGGGCCCTTATCTTCAATAGGCCCAAGCTCTCTCTTCGTCTTCTTTTTTCTTTGAGCCCCGGGCCCCTTGGGTCCATACCCCATCACATATTATGTTTATTTGTGCCATTTTTCATAACTGATTTTGTAATTAATTGGACAGCGAAAGACCCGGACCTTCTCATTGTTTACACACAAAATAAAATGTTTAATCTCATGTCAATGCGGAATGCTATGTAAAATAGATAATTTAGTGGGCCAATTAAGCTCGTAAAATGGTTGGATTTAAAAAAATATATGTAGTTTTATTAGAACTAGTATTTTCACGCGTGCTTTGCACAGAATAGTTTTGTAATAATATTTAAAGAGTATTTGGATCGATATACAATTATATAAATTATAACAACGAATATTATATAGTGTAATTGATGAATTGGGTTAGATTGATTATGTTTTCTAATGTTATACTTTTTTGAATTCGAGCAAATAATCGTCCAATTACCTGTGCGATGCACAAATAATTTTTTATTACTATTACGATACGGCGACGAGATTTGCAACGGCTTAGCTACGGATTTTTCCGTCCATCGTTAATATAATGACGAAAATTACCATCGCTATTCTTTTATTATTATTTGAATTGAATGTGATTTAGCTACAGCTTAGTGACAGATATCCGTCGCTAAATTTAACTACGAATTTGTCCGTCGCTATTTCGTTGCCTTACTACCATATTTGTTCGTCGCTAAATTCTAAAAATTAATAAAACAATTATACCCGCTAATTAATATCAGAAACCAGCATTAAGCATATAATATAGTACTTGAATTATATAATTATAAAATATATTATATTAAAGCATTCAAAATGAATAACAATAACAAAAGTATAGTAGTATAATGTTACATAATTAGAACCAGTACAACATAAATAAACATAATCTAATCATCTCCTAAGTTTTTATCATTTGAATTAGCTGAATGTTCAGCTTGAGTACTTGAAGTGGATAGCATGCCGTTGCGACGCAACTCATCCATCAAACTTGCAATCTGAACTTGCATTTAAGCCCGAATCTTAGCTTGCATTTGAGCCTGAATTTGAGTTCTTACAGCTTGTAATTTAGCTTCCATCTGAGCCTCCATCTCAACTCGCATGGTCTCTTAACTGTTGGTTCACCATCTCCTTCATTGCCTCTTGTTGAAGTTGTGAAGTAGCAGATGAACTACAGCTATTCCCGCTGATAAATGCAGATGACTTAGTCCCTAAGCCATAAATACGCTATTATTTTACCCCACCAACAACATCCACATACATCTGTGACATGTCTATAACTAGTGGCTCAGTTGACCCTTCCGCCTCTTGCATTGCAGCATCACATCGTGCTTGTATTTCGTCGTACAATTAAACACATATACAAAATAAGACAAGTATATAATGGCATGTAAGATTTTATCTATTTAACAATATACGGTTGTTAGGTTATACTTATAGCGATTTTCTTTGACCTCTCATCAACGAATGTACCATCCTTCTTTTTGTGTGTATGCGCAAAACACTCAAACAGATCAGACTCCTTTTGAAGTTCATCCCGCTATTAAACATGCACAAACAATAAAATGATACTTAAATCCAGAAAATATATACAAATAAGAACTTTTTACGTTAAATGTATTACCAATGTGTGGTATTGCTCAATAGTTGATCTAGATCCCCCGGTATGTCGAGAATATCCCATACCAAGTCCTGCTACCGCAGTCATCCTATTTTTGTGTTGTTGTTCAGATTTAGCTTTCACTTCAGGCCTATCCTAATAAGCCTCCCAAATGCGCCATGTATCTTCATATACATAATCTGGTTTCCCAGATGAAATCCGATTCGTCTTCATTTTGGAGACCATATCTGTATAGCGTGTGCGTGCTTGTGTTAAAAACGCTTTATGTACTTGACTGTCAATGGACTCGTCCCACTTGAAAAATTTCTGTAACATTACAAATTTATCAAATATATGCAGTATCATCCATAAGATGCATTGGACAAAGTTACTAACATAAATTAAATAACATTCTAGCTTTAAGAATGAACCACACTATTTTCAAAAACATATTGTGAATTTACCTTAAATTCTTCAAAGTATGATTCCTTGTACTCATTAGACACAGTCTTCTAAGTATACCCATCAGGGTAGATCCTTTGCTTCAATATTTTTGTAATTGTATTTGAACATGCGTGAGAAGGCATTAACCTATACATATATAAAAGATTAATAAAGATAAAAATAATATACACATAAATGTAAACATAATAACACATTTTTACCTCCCATGATCTACATGAACAATAGGAAAATCACAATCACTAGATGTGGGTGGAGCAGTAGAGTCTGATGGTGATGGAATCGGAAAGTCAGGTGGTGAACCAATAGAAGCTGGTGACACAATAGCTGGAGATACCATAGTAGGAGGAGGTTCCACAATAGGTGCCACAGGAGAAGGAAGTGCAGACGAGGATGGGCAAGAACTCGGAAGTGTAACCGATGCACCACGTCCACGTCCTCTTATGCGTCCAACTCCACTACCACCTCGTGTCATCTAAAATAAAATATAATAAAATATAATAATGTTAAATAACATATAAATATAACATGTCCATTTACTATGTAAACTATGTAGTAACTATCAATACCATTATCACTATCTCTTATTACTGAACCTCCATTTGAGTCTTCTATTTCTTCATCTAACTCAAGTTTATCTTCGATGTCATCAAGTTCGTCATGAAATTCTATCACCCCACCATTTGGGTCATTTAAATGCAAAGGGTCTCCATCTATTTGCATGAGATCATGATTATCGGTAGTTTCCTCTTGAAATGGTGCAAGTATTTGTGATTCTAACAGTAGATATAGATGATTCAGGAACTACAATTTTAGATCTCGCTTTAATTTAGCAACAACCACCAGTCAAGCTTGTCGCGATGCAAACTTGGGTATGTACAATAATAAACTTGAGCGGCTTGCATTGCTAGAATGAATGGTTCATGCCCACACTTGTCAGGCCAAACCACTCACACTTGAATAATATTGTCCTCTTGATTGGTAAGCCAGGGTACTCTACTTGTAGAACTTCCACCAATCGTCCATAATAATCACATTCATCTATACTATAGTTTGTACCATTTATGCAAACTCCACTATTCATTGTTTGTTTAGCTCCACCATAGCCAATGGTGTGAAATTTAAAGCCATTCACATAATACCCTGAATAGGTATTAACGCATCTTAGTGGCCCTTTTGCAAGATCCTTTATAAATTTGTTTGAAATGTTATTTGAAGGATCATGTGCATGTATAATACATAATATAAGTGTTAAAAGTTTAATAAATAATTTGAAGTTTAATATACATAAATATATTACAAGTCATACATAGGCATTGAACCAATTTGCAAATTCATTTTCCAATTTACAGTCAATTGTTGTACTGGAAATGTTTGGTTAACTCCTCTTTAACTCCTCAATATAAATCCTTTAAAAAAAATAAGTGGGTTAACATTTATAACACATTGCATAAGAAAATTGAACAGAAGTGAATTCGTACTCCATAAATGACTCCACTTCTGAATAATTTAATAACACATATGTTTGAGTAGTTTTATACTCTTCATCTGTCATATATGTCGCTTTTGCTTTACCAAACACTCGACCCGGATACTTGAATATAGAAAGAGTTTCTTATGTTCATCAATAACATATTCACTACTATCCGCATTTCGAGGCACATTTCTGTGCTTTGTGCTAACATGGTCCTCCAAATAGTATGAACAGAACGCTGATGCTTCTTCCACCAAATATGCATTGGATATAGAGCCCTAGACTTTAGCTTTATATTTGACATTATTTTTCAATTTTCGAAAGTATCTAAACACAATTGACATATATAAGTGACAATGTTATTATATGTTTGGAAACATATAAAACAACCAATAGATATTATACATCTCAATGGATACATCCACCTATATTGAACTGGACAAGCAATCTTTGGTTCATAAGCTAAGTGGATTGGTAGATGCTCTATAGAGTCAAAGAGACTAGGAGGAAATATACGTTCAAGTTTACATAGAATGAGTGGTATGTCATTCTCAAGCTTCGTCATTTCTTCAACTGCAATTGTAGTGGAAGTAAAGTTCTTAAATAATAAACTCAACTCGGTAAGAACTTTCCAAACATTTAGTGGGAGAAACTCACGAAATGCCAATTTGTATTATCCTCTACATAAACACATGACAGTCGTGATTTTTCATACCAACAACTTCAACTTCTTCATATCTACACATCGACTCATATTAGATGCATAACCATCAGAAAATTTGAGATTACTAACCCATTCACACAATACTTCCCTTGTCGATTTGTCAAGTGTGTAAGAAGCTTTTGGGAACTTTCCCAGTCACAAGGTCTTGCTTCAGCTCAGGCCGCCGCCAATAATCATTCAGCTCTTTTCTAGATTTATATGTGTCCTTCGTTTTCCAGTAACATCCATTACTGTGTTGAACACATTATCAAACACATTTTTTTCTATATGCATGACATCCAAATTATGTCGTACCAAGTGTGAACTCCAATACGGCAAATCCCAAAAGATACTTCGCTTCTTCCAACCGCAAGTTTTGGAAATGAATCCATTAACTTCAGCTGCATCCAATTCAGTGACCTTCTTAAGGCCTAAAGTTTCAATCTATGCAAGGATATCATATCCTGCCCGAACAAGCGGTGCCTTAGTTGTAACCGCTCTGTTCTTAAAGAATGTTGTCTTATTCCTGCGAAATGGATGATTGGTGGCAAAAATTTTCGATGATTGTCAAACCACGATTGGTTACCACTAGGTTTTAGGGTGACGGCATTTGACTTGTCCATGCAATATGGACAAGCTAACCTCCTGTCAGTGCTCCACCCGGATAACATCGAATATGCAGGAAAATCACTAACTGTCCACATAAGGGCAACTCGCATCTGAAAATTCTACTTCTTTGAAATATCATATGTTTGAACACTGACTTTTCCATAATTGGTTTAACTCCGCAATAAGCGGTTGTAAAAAAACATCTATCTTCTCTTTTGGATTGTTTGGACCTAGAACTAATACGGTCAAGAACATATACTCCTCCTTCAAACACATCCAAGGAGGCAAGTTGTACGTTGTTAGTTTCACAAGCCATGAGGAATATTGCTGTCCTGATTATCCAAATGGTTGAAAACCATTGGTGCACAGACCTAACCTGACATTTCGAATTTCAGATGCAAAGTTAGGATAAATGTCTTTAAAATGCTTCCAAGCAAGCGAGTCTGAGGGATGACGCATGATTGCATCTTCAACTGAATTTGCATGCCACTTCATATCATTTGCTGTAGCATTAGATGCATACAACCTCTGCAGTCGAGGAACCAAAGGAAAGTAAAACACTTTTTTGTATGCTACATTAGTTTCAATCTCATCTAACCCACTATGCGTCTTGTATAGAGAGAGACATCATGCCAGAAAAAGAAAAACTTTATTGTTATGTTTCTAAATCACTGTAACCTGTAGAAAGTTGTACTGGTTTTAGTACAAGAATTGTCCTAGTCAAGAAGAATGTTTATTCTTTTATTGTACTGTAAAAAGAAATATGGCTAGGTGTTGGAATAAGTCAATTAGAAGAAACAACAGTAATGGGTAATGTAAAACACAGTTCCATACAAAATATGTGAAGTAGACTCGTAGATGGAGGCAAATAAACTCTAAAGCACTTGGCTAAGTAGACTCGTAGATGAAACAAATAAGAATGCACAGTTCCAATACGAAACAAATTAACACAATGGTCTAAAAGTAAAAATTCAGGACAAACATAATTTATGAGATGAACACAACGTCATATGTAAGTAAGCGTCAGCGGCTCATGGCTGATGTAAAACACAGCAGATTTACAAACAGAAAATCGACGGTAAAGTATAAACATACCGAAGTAGGCGGCAGGGAAAGTGACTACCGTAGGAGAAGTGCAGCGTCTCATGGGTGGCAGGGGAAGCGACACCGTCGGGGGTGGGCGATCAGAGGAATATCGAGGTAGCGAGCGGTAGGCGTGAGAGACGCGTTAGGGAGAGAATACCTGATTCCAAAACGCTTAGGGTTAGTAACTTGATTAGTCAAATCTAGTGACAGTATTAACATCCGTCTCTATCTAGCGACAAATTAAAACTTTTGTCGCTAGATTCTATATAACAAAAATAGGTTTAAGGTTTAACATCCGTCTCTATCTAGCGACGGATTAAAACTTCCGTTGCTAGATTCTATAAAAAAAATAGGCTGGTATTTAACATTCTCCCGCTCGTAGCCTTTGCGACGGATTAGCGTATATGTGGCTATATACCAACGGATAATCACATTCGTCGCAAGACTGTGTAAATGCCAAGCAATTAAAAATATTCTGATTATTTGTTTATCGACGGAATGTATGATCCGTAGCTAGGTAGCGACGAATTCACATATCTGTCGCTATGGTGTCAGCCTAATTAAAACCCACGTACAAATGTAGCGATGGATACTCATATCCATCGCTACCTAGAACCACAAAAATGCTACTGATACGTTAGCGACGGGTGTAAATATCCATCGCTACGCTGTCACTATTAAAATTAATAAATAAGCCCGCGAAAAAACCGTCGCTAATCTCACTCTAGTTTTTGCGCAAAAAAATTCTCGCTAATATTAGCTATGTATTTGGCGACATCAATGTTCCGTCGCAATACCCGTCGCTAGTCCGTCGCTAGAAGTCTATTTAACAAAAAAGATTAAATCTGTCATTACGTTGTCGCTATTCCATCGCTATATTAGCAACGGAATTCGTCCGTTGCAAAAGGCGTCGCTATATTCGCATTTTTTGTAGTAGCTTAATTACCATTATAATTTTATCTGTGCTGACTATGCGATCATGGATAATTTTTTTTTATTATATATTTAAATAATAAAATTAAAGATAAATTATAAACAATCTTTTTTTTTTTTTAAAACATAATAAACATTCTTAATATTTGAAAATGCACATTTATTTGATTATAAGATTAGTGTAAAAGTATATCACTCATAATTGAATAATATATGACTCATTTGTTTGCAATTATCTTTAAAAAATTGATATGTAATATGATTCATGTAATTATATTATTACTAAAATAAATATTGAAAAATGGAGAAATATTTTAATTTGTAATTAATTTGTAATTATTATATATAAAATAAATCAACGACTAATGTTTAGCATATTACCATAATAATTATTAGACAATTATATTATATATGTGCAATTGTACTTTTATACCTTAAACTAGTTTTTTAACGCATTTGCGCGAATGAGATAATGCCCAATGATTATTTTTAAATAAGTATTTCAAAGCATATCAATGCAATATTATCTAGGAGATGCATATCTTTACCAAAAAAATATATATATAGGAGATGCATGTTCATGCATAGATAAATAAACACTACACAAAAATCACGATTCGACGGAAAAATTCCGTCACAAAAACACGAAATTCCGTCGCGAATGGCGTTTGCAACGGAATTTTGCATTTTCGTGACCAAATTTATTCCGTAGTCTCCACGCTTGTCGTATTTCATTTCGCAACGAAAATAATCCATCGCAAGCGATGCCTATGTTAAACAACGACGAAAATTTCCGTCGCAAGTATGTGACAGAAATTATTCCGTTGCGAGTCCGTCATGCTTTTTGGCAACAGAAATGTTTCCTTCTGTAGCCATTGTGTAAAAAAAATATTCCGTTGTGAAACTCATATTTTGTCACCTATTACCGTCGTGAAATATAATGACAAAAATAATTGTCATCGCGATTCTCTCGCTAACATTTTCGTTACAAATTCCATCTTCTGTCACAAAATTCCATCGCAATTCTACTAAAGTATTTAAAAAACATATTTTGGTAATTATTATTA
>NW_017618989.1:10000-11467 GCF_001879475.1 Ipomoea nil
AAAACGACGATGTCCAAATTTATGCCCAGCTGTCCGCAAAGTTCCTTGTCTGACTTAGCCAAGTACTTGGGATTGTTGGGAATGTGAGAGGAATATATGGCATATCGTTTGCCTCACTAATTAAATAGTACAATAAGCTCTAAAACAAATGTATATGCCATTTTGGCACGAGAACGACGTAAAACGACATAGGCCAAGGCATAACACAGAACCGTCGTAAAAGTACTGGGGTGGCAGGCGGGTAAACCTCTGTTGCGTGATATTTTCCGCATCCGTCCGCAACTGTGCGCAATTTGGGCGCCCTCGTTCCGCATAAGTCCGCAACCTCGGCACCCTCGTTCCGCATAAGTCCGCAACCTCGGCACCCCGTTCCGCATAAGTCCGCAACTTGGGCACCCTCGTACCGCAACTTTCCGCAACCTCGGCACCCTCGTACCGCAACTTTCCGCAACCTCGGCACCCTCGTACCGCAACTTTCCGCAACCTCGGCACACCCGTACCGCAACTTTCCGCAACCTCGGCACCCGTACCGCAACTTTCCGCAACTCGGCAACCCGTACCGCTAAGTTTCCGCAACTTCGGCACCCCGTACCGCAATTTCCGCAACCTCGGCACCCCGTACCGCAATTTCCGCACCTCGGCACCCGTACCGCAACTTTCGCAACCTCGGCACCCTACCGCAACTTTCCGCAACCTCGGCCACCCCGTACCGCAACTTTCCCCAACGTCGGCGACCGCAACCGCAACGTCGGCCCACCGTACGCAACTTTCCGCAACCTCGGCAACCGCAACTTTCCGCAACCTCGGCACCCCCGTACGCAACTTTCGCGCAACCTCGTACCCTACGCAACTTCCGCAACTCGGCACACCGTACCGCAAGCAACCTTACAACTTTCCGCAACCTCGCACACCCGTACCGCATAAGTCCGCAACCTCGGCACCCGTACCGCATAAGTCCGCAACCTCGCACCCTCGTACCGCAAGTCTGGGCCGCGGAATTCACCTCGTATTTAACTTGGCACCTCGTACCGCAATTTCCGCAACTTGGGCACTCTCGTACCGCAACTTTCCGCAACTTGGGCACGTACCGCAACTTTCCGCAACTTGGGCACCCTCGTACCGCAACTTTCCGCAACTTGGCACCAACGTTGCGCATGAGTCCGCAACTTAGGCACCACGTTTGCAACTTAGGCACCAACGTTGCGCATGAGTCCGCAACTTAGGCACCCTCGTTCCGCATGAGTCCGCAACTTAGGCACCCTCGTACCCCATAAGTCCGCAACTTGGGCACACTCGTTCCGCATGAGCCCGCAACGTAGGCACACTCGTTCCGCACAAGTCCGGCACTTAGGCACACTCGTTCCGCATGAGTCCGCAACTTAGGCACGCTCGTTCCGCATAAGTCCGCAACGTAGGCACACTCGTTCCGCATATGCCGCGCAACGTAGGCACACTCGTTCGCATAAG
>NW_017618990.1:0-105000 GCF_001879475.1 Ipomoea nil
ACGTTGTGTATTGTTTTATCCCATAATACATAACATTCATTCATTGTATAAGCTGCACAAAATGAGTGACAAAAAAATTACTTACAAAACTTGATCTTGAACATGAGATGATTGATTATTGTGTAAACAGTTGTATTATGTTGTATATGTCTAAAATCAATGATAGACACTATAAAAATTACTAAATTAATTTTATTTATTCTAATTAGTTTTTATTGTGTAAAATTATTTAGATATGTCTAAAACTATTCAAAATTAAATTATTTAGATATGCCTAAAAACTATTGAATTGATTTTTAATCTACTTGTGTTATTTATAAATTATTTTATTTTATATTTTAATATAGATATAGATATAAGAATGAATATTTATTCTTATAACAAAAATAAAAATAAAAATTGGCGGTATGTTTTTTGGTTTCCCCGCCCTTTTTTTTTTTTTTTTTTTTTGGTAAGGATCCGCCGCCTCTCTTTAGTTATAGTATCCATAGAGTTTCAATTTAGCCAAAATACAGCTTTAGACGAAGAGCTTTACGGGTGTTTGGTTGGGAGGAAGGAATTATAAAGGAAATGAATTGTAATTCAGTGGGAAAAGAATAAGGTAGGAATTCAAATTACATTGTTTGGTAGGAAGAATAGAATTATTGAGGATGAGATGGAAAAAGTGGTATAAAGACTAAAATGTCCTTATGTAATAATGATTATAATAACAATCAACAAGGGTATTTTTGTCATTTCTTACAGTTTTTCCTTTCCCACAAGCATTGAATTGCAATTCACGGGGTTACCCCATGAATAGCAATTCAACAAAAGGAGGGAATTGCAATTCTCTAGAATTGCAATTCCAACCAACCAAACACTGTAATTGAAGCCTTTATTGAATTACAATTCAATTACAACTAAATTACATCCAACCAAATACCCTCTTAGAGCCAAGCACCTTGTGCTCAGATGGCATGTAGTGACCTCTCCCATGTGGGAAGTCATGAGATCGAGCCTCAGTGGAGGCGTTGTTGACTCTTTGCTTCATTAGGTTGAGAAAGTATATTTGAACAGATACTACAATGTAATAGAGTCAGTAGCATTCAAAAAAAAAATACCCTCTTAGAGTTTAGACAAACAACGTCTCTCTTTCTCTATTAAGAAGGATTTGCCGAGAAGGAAACCGCATCCACAAGAGCGTTGATCATCAGATTCGAAAACAGTCATGCGAGACTTACCTTAACAAACGAAAAATAGGGTCTACATTCTAAGACAGTTTGGTATCATCAAAATCTAAATACACTTGTTCCTAACAGAAATTATTCTCTGTTATCTCAGTGAAACATCATCAAAATCTAAATACACTTGTTCCTAACAGAAATTATTCTCTGTTATCTCAGTGAAACATCATCAAAATCTAAATACACTTGTTCCTAACAGAAATTATTCTCTGTTATCTCAGTGAAACATATCCTTTGGATGTATGATTTTAAGATGCGCTCCTGAATTAGGAAACTATATTCTTCCTTCACCACAATTTTGGAAGCAAATAATTTCTTCTTTATCTTGTAGAGAAAATAGTTGAACAATCTTAATTGGAACGGTAGAACCAATAACAGGAATTGAGTATTCTGTGGAGAAAGAGTATAGATAATATGATGTCAGAGAAACAAAAAAAATGGACTACCACAAGGGGAGCATAAATGCATAATGATTATTTTGCTAATAGTTTTTGTGTTTAAGCTAAGTTTGCTTGTCTATGAATAAGTTAGAATAAATTAAATTTGTTATTGCTATATAGCTTTCTGATTTTCTTCTGAGACTTGATAAGTATTTTGGCATTTGGCAGGAAAGATGCAAATTTTGGGACAAAGTTGAAGCGAATTAACGCTGACTTACAGGTAAATATACTTTTATACAATATCTAGGATTCTGGCATTGTAATTCGTTTTCCATGGTGATTTGGTTTTATCTTTAGTGGCGCAAATCCGCAATTGTTCCAATCTATTTCTCCTAATTTGTATGGAGCTGTTAACCATGAAAGCAATGGTGTTGGGCTAGATGACACAGTTTCCTTTGCAAGCGGAATATATCAAATGTAGTAGTATTTTGATTTGTAAAGTAGCAATTTAGAATTGAAACCTAATTTTTTGGAGGTGGATATTAGAATTAAAACATTATATGTAATTACATTTGCTATTGAAATATATAATCTTTGTAGTCATATTGTATTGTATAATTTGTATGAAAGGCATATTAAAATTGTCATTTAAAAAAAATTCACTGGCCGGTCCGGATGTTCTAACCATCATTCTTTCCGACCACTTGGTGGTCGCCAAAACCAAAATGGCCACAAGTTGGCTTGTTTGGAATATCGGACCACTTGATGGTCGAAAAATTCCGGAGAAGCCACAGGTGGACGATTTTTTGCCGACCACATGAGAATAGTAGTCGGAAATTTTGACCACTATTGCAGGTGGTCGGAACTACCGACGAGGGTTTTTTCGGATAACCTTTTTGGTCAGAAAAGTGGTCGGAAAGGTTGTTTCCGACCCAAATAACGGCATTTCCGACCACTTTGAGGTGGTCGGAAGTACCGACAAGGCAGATTTGACATCTATTTTTGCATTTAACAGTAATGCCTACAATCACTAAAATAAAAGGGACTATATTTTTTCAAACGAGGAAGCTGCCTACCATCACTCAATTAAGCTAATTAAACCAAGGAAAGCACTGCTTGACAATACAGTATTAAACCAAATTGTATTGTACATACTACTATATACTTAAACCAAGGAAAGCTAATAACCAAGATCAATCTAGAATGCTATAAATAGTATGTACAGTACAACTTATAACATTTTGTCTTTAAATACAGTATATAAATTCATATGCATGTGATAGGAATATTTTTGTAAGTTTTGATGAGCCAAATGTATCTTTAGATCCCCTTAGTTTTTAAGTCTTTAGTACAAGCATCATAGATCAGAATATTGAAATCAGAAGGAATCTACCATAGGAAGAACAAAATTAATTTGAGAAATTAATTTTGGTCCTACGAGTATTCATCCGTAAAAGAAGCATAAAGCAATGGCGTTGCAAGGAATGATCGGATGAGCCTAACGGTGAAATGGTAGAGGTCTTTACTCTAAATGATCACACCTGAGATCAATTCCCCCCAAGGACTTACGTTTTTTATAAGGCAGATTTTGAAGGAGCACGATGTGTCTAAAGAGCACAATGTGACCAAATTTGAAAGGAGTACAATGCGAAGGAGCACACTCTTGTCTAAGAAACACAATGCTGTCAGAAGAGCACAATGTTTTCTAAGAAGCACAATGCTGTCAGAAGAGCACAATGCCACCTAAGAAGCACAATGCTGTCAGAAGAGCACAATGTATCGAAAAAGAGCACAATGTTCAAAGTCAAAGGAGCACGATGTTCAAGTCAAAGGAGCACAATGTGGCAAAAGAGCAAGATGATCAGAAATTGGATAAATTCGAAGGAATTTACTCCAAGTCCACCCACATGCCACAAGACTCCAAAATTGCCTGAAAGACATTTATATTCTCCATCCAATTTGTCTGCTGAGGTGGCGCCAAAAATTTAGATACTCGGACTGATTTTTCCTGAAATAAAATTCAAAGAGCACTAAATCTGTTCGAAAATAATATGTATGTATCTACACGTTTTTATGTAGATGGAAGAAAGAGAAATCTATTCTTTCTAGACTATTTATTGTGCACAACTACCATAAAAAGGTGTTCTCATTTAAGACATTCTATCATCACACCATCTTATCACTCTTAAATGGTAAGATTTGGCATATCTAAATGATTTCTACTTGTATATATGTATATAGATATACAGTTAGAAAGATATATAAGCACTATGTGCTTTAACACCATTTAATAGATATAGGTGGACTTTAAAAAGATGTGACATTTTTTGCATGTGTGACATGGCACGAAAATTTAAATCAGATAAAGTGTCGAAATATCAGATGAAAAATTGAGCTTATAATTAGAATAGAGTTTAGAAACTTAGCTCAATTCAATCATGCCCATCTCGTGTCTCAATTTCGAAAATCTTGATTCACACAGAGGCTTTGTGAGAATATCAGCTAATTGATTCTCGGTCGGGATATATTCGATTGATAATTCCTTCTTTTCAACATGATCCCGGATAAAATGATGTCTCACATCAATGTGTTTTGTTCTTGAATGTAACACGGGATTATGTGTTATGGCAATAGCACTTGTATTGTCACACAATATATTAACATTTTCACAATTCACGCCATAATCTTTCAGCTGTTGTTTCATCCAAAGAATTTGCGCACAACAACTTCCAGCAGCTATATATTCAGCTTCGGCTGTGCTTGTAGCTATGGAGTTTTGCTTTTTGCTGAACCATGAAACCAACCTTCCCCCTAAGAACTGGCACATTCCTGAGGTACTTTTGCGATCGATTTTACATCCTGCAAAATCTGCATCTGAGAAACCAGTTAGTGTAAAATTACCTTCTTTGGGATACCATAATCCCACATTGACTGTTCCTTTTAAGTATCGGATGATTTTCTTGGTAGCAAGAAGATGACTCTCTTTTGGCTTTGACTGGAACCTAGCACATACTCCCACTGAGTAAGATATATCTGGTCGACTTGCAGTGAGGTATAGTAATGATCCAATCATTCCTCTATATTTTGTTTCGTCAACATCCTTGCCTTCATCATCTTTATCTAATCGTAAAGATGTGCTCATCGGGATCATGATTGAGGATTTTCCATCTTGACCAAATTTTCTTATCAGATCTTTTGTGTACTTGGCCTGATTGATGAATATTCCTTCGTTGAGTTGCTTTACTTGCAGTCCAAGAAAGTAATTCAATTCTCCCATCATGCTCATCTCAAACTTATTCTGCATGAGCTTAGAAAATTTCTCACAAAGAATTTTATTAGTACTTCCAAAGATAATATCATCAACATAAATTTGTACCAATAAAATGTGATCATTTTCTTGAATTCTAAATAAGGTTTTATCAACAAGGCCTTTTGTGAAACCACAGTTAATTAGGAACGTTGATAGGGTGTCATACCAAGCTCTCGGTGCTTGTTTTAACCCATATAACGCCTTCTTTAATCTGTAGACCTTACTAATATCACCTTTTACCTCGAAACCGGGAGGTTGCTCAACGTAGACTTCCTCTTCAAGTAATCCATTTAAAAATGCACTTTTCACGTCCATTTGATAGACAGTGAAATTCTTGTATGCGGCATAAGCTAGAAATATTCTGATGGTTTCTAGTCTTGCAACGGGTGCAAACGTTTCATCGAAATCTATGCCTTCTTCTTGTGAATATCCTGTTGCCACTAAACGTGCTTTATTTCGAATGACGATTCCATCCTCATTAGCTTTATTCCGAAAGACCCATTTTGTTCCAATTACATTGTAATTTTCAGGTCTTGGAACTAATTCCCATACGTCATTTCTCTTAAACTGTTCAAGCTCTTCTTGCATTGCATTGATCCAATCTGGATCACTTAGTGCTTCTTCAATGCTTGTGGGCTCCACCTGAGAAAGAAAACAAGAGAATAAAGAATTTATACTTGAGGACCTTGTTTTTACTCCTTCTCGTGGATCTCCAATCACTAGCTCTGGAGGGTGATTTTTGAGCCATCTCAAGTCGGGTTGTAGGTTGCATGAGCTTTCCACGTTTCCTTGTTCAGTAGGTAAATTGGAGGTAGACACATTTTGCTCATCAGATTGATCTCCAATTTGTATATTGACTTGAGAGTTTTGATTTTCCACGTGTGCATCTTCATTGGCTTCCACGTGTCCTTCACTATTGCAATCAATGTCCAATTGCTCCATACCCTGTACAATTTGATCTTTAAAAGATATGTCAGCATCATTAAATGATTTTTCAACTTGACAAATCTCCTGATTATTTCATCAAATGTGACATGAATTGATTCTTCTACTACCATTGATTTCTTGTTCAATACTCTGAATGCTTTACTGGTAGATGAATATCCCAAAAATATTCCTTCATCTGCACGCTCATCAAAAGTCTTTAGATATGTTTTTCCATTATTAAGAATAAAACATTTGATACCAAAAGTATGGAAATAGTTGAGTTTAGGTTTTCTCCCTTTCCATAATTCGTACGGAGTCTTATTGTAAGACTTATGTATCAAGCTCCGATTTTGTGTGTAGCAAGCGGTGTTGATTGCTTCAGCCCAATATCTTTTAGGTAGCTCGGCTGACGTAATCATCACTCGTGCGGCTTCTTTTAGCGTTCTATTTCTTCTTTCGGCTACACCGTTTTGTTGAGGTGTACGTGCGGCAGATAGTTGATGTAGAATTCCTTGGGAATTGCAGTAGGCTTCAATCACTTGATTCACGAACTCAGTTCCACGATCCGTTCGGATTTTTGCAATTTTCAAGTCTTTCTCATTTTGTAGTAGCTTCAGTAGCTCTGGCAACTTTTGCTCCACTTCATTTTTCTTTTTGAGAAATATTGTCCATGTGTAACTGGAAAAGTCATCAACAACAACTAGTGTATATTTCTTACCACTTAGACTTGCTGGGTCTACTGGACCAAATAGATCCATGTGTAGTAGACTTAGCGGTCTTGTTGTAGATTCTTGAGCTTTGGATTTGAAAGATGACTTGACTTGCTTTCCTCTTTGGCAAGCATCACATATTTGGTCTTTCTTGTAGACAATGTCGGGTAGACCTTCAACTAATTTGTTTCTTGCTAGCTTGTTGATAGTCTTGAAGTTTAGATGATTCAACTTCTTGTGCCATTCCCAACTTGTTACGTGTGAGTTGTTTGCTAGTAGACACACTGATTCTTTTGTTGTGTTCCAATCCACAACGTACATATTTTTCTTTCTTATTCCTTCGAGAACAACTTCTCCTGTGGAATTATTTTTCACTTGGCACTTCTCTTTGAAAAACTCTACTAGATATCCTTTGTCACAAAATTGACTTGTACTTAACAAGTTGAATTTTAGACCTTCAACAAAGGCTACATCTTCGATTTTCAAACCATTTCGAAATATTGTACCGATTCCTTTTGTTATGCCGTATCGTTCATTTCCACCGAATACGACTTTTGGTCCTTCGATATTTTTAAGATTCACAAGACTTGGTTTATTTCTAGTCATGTGTCTAGAACATCCACTATCGAAGTACCAAACTTCCTGCAAATGAATTAAACATTTTTAGGTACCCAACTTGACTTGGGTCCTTGGGTGTTAGTCATTTTTGATACCCAAATCCACCTTGTACTCACTGATCTAAGTTTAGGTGATTGGTAACCATTAAACACATTATAATCATATTTAATTTTTGAAAACATTTTTTGTGCCGGATTTTGAAAATTGACTCGATTTCTTGGCACGTGGGATATAGATTGTTTGGGCCTGTGATAAGCATTAAATCTGGACTTAGTCCATGGTTTAATATTTCCAAACCAATCTTGTTTAGAGGGATAGAGTCTCCCTGCCCCAATCCTCGGATTTCTTCCCATTTTCCTATGAGGACTTTGTGCACTAGACTCATTGGTGTATTTCCATTTAGGAACAAACTTTTGTCTTTTAGTGTACTGTTTGGACGAAATATTGTTTCTTTGAGGTTTTGGTCCAACAGTGTTAATTTTGACATCAGTTTGGTAACCAATTCCTTGTCTCACTGTGCTTTCTTGACATTTTACAAATTTTACTACTTGAACTTTATTACTTAAAGTAGTAGTAGAATTGGTCAATTTCTCGGAGGCTTGAGAACACGATGGATCATAACCAAGTCCGATTTTATCACTTGAGGGTTTTTGCATATTTACCATTTTGTCCATTATTTTGGATGAATGCGTAAATGTTGCTATAACCTCTCTGAGGTTGTGTTCTCTCACTTCCCTTGATTTACACTCTTCTTGAAGACAAATAATTTTATCTTTCAAGTCTTTCACTTCAAGTAGAGCATTTTGCAATTTTTCATTTAATTGATCTTTTTCAAGAATCAGATGATTATTGCGCTCTTTGAGTTGAGAGTGAGTGTCCATTACGGTTTGACATTCTTCCATTAAGTGAAAGAGGGACTCTCTAGAAAATGAAGAATTAACAGAGTCATAAGATTTAGATGTTACCTCATTTTCGTCATGTCCATTAGCCATAAGACACATGTCCTCGTGTGGTGTGTTGTTGGAGATGCTCATGCAAAACATTGCATTGTCATCCTTTGAGGTGTCACTTTCATCACTTGAAGATTCTTCTGACTCACTTATTTCAAGTGGGTCACTGATGAGTGCTTTTCTTCTTTCTCTTAATCTTTTATCTTTGGGCTTGAATTCTTCCTGTTGAGGGTTAGTAACATTTGTGTACTGACTTTTACTCACCTTGGGATATGGACAACTTGCTGCAAAGTGTCCCGGTTTTCTACAGTTGTAACACAAATTTGAATCTTCCTCAATAATTTCTTTCTTCGAATTCTTCGTTGTATTCCACGATTTCCCTTGTGGATTTTTCTTGTAGTTGCTTCTCTTCATGAATTTCCTGAATTTCTTGACAAAGAGAGCAAATTGATCATTAGGCAATAATTCAACATTTTGTACTGACCTTGAGGTTGATGGTTGCTCGGCTATAAGCGCGTTGTTCTTTTCTTCATGATCTTCCTCTAATCTTGATTTCATCTCAAATTCATAAGCTTTTAGATCACTAAAGAGCTTATCGGTTGATAGGGTTTTTAGATCCCTATGATCTCTCATGGCTGTGACCTTCATGTCCCATGTAGATGGTAGACCACGTAGAATTTTGAGTGAGATTTCTTTTTGATTAATATCTTTTCCAAGATCATTAATCTCTCCTAAGATTTTGGCAAATCTTGTTTCCGTGTCGGTAATATTCTCGCCGGTTAGCATTTTGAAATCCTCGAATTTCTTTAATGCTATAGTGAGTTTATTATCCTTTTCTTGTTCGTCTCCTTCACTAATTTGAATGAGCGTTTCCCATACTTCCTTCGCGGATTGACACTTTCGAACTTTTGGAAATATCGTGTCATCGATAGATTTAAACAAAATATCCTTGGCAATATTGTCCAAGTTATTTCTTGTTCTATCTTCACGAGACCATTCCACTTTTGGTTTTGGAATGTACTGTGGAGTGTCACTTGTTTGTGCGGATGAAGTGTTGACTTGTAAAATCTCAATAGGACCACTTGTAACTACTTCCCACATTTCGTCGTGTAAAGCGGATAAATGTACCTGCATGCGAATTTTCCAATCGTCAAATTTTTCTAAGGAAAATAATAAATTTTGGGCAAGAGCATTATCTCTTTTCATCATCTTGATTTTTCGAGATCTGTCTAGCAGTCAAAATTGACTCAAATAGACAACCGCTCTGATACCAATTGTTGGTCCCGATAGGGTGGTGAAAGTCTAGAGGGGGGGGGGGGGGGTGAATAGACTTTCAAGCTTTTTCAAATTAAATAACTCTTCGGTAACTTCAACTCTAAGTAACAAGTAAATAGAGCAAGTTTGTACTGCACAGCGGAATAATAGTAAAGAGTTATGCCCAACTAGTAAATTAAGTGTGCAAGTATAAGTAAGATAGGTACAAATGATATGTAAAGTGACAGAGATATCTTGAATATATAAAGGAGATGGTGCACTCAATATATAATAACAATATTCAAGATTGTAAATAAATATCGTGTCACGTCGTCCGTGTGACGAATGTTACATGCAGCACGTCAAACTTGCTTAGAATAAATTAGTATTTAAGCTCGAGAAGTTTGAGTCACATGCATACGTGAGAACACACTAAACCCGGATGATTAAGATTAACTGTGAATAGTAAACGGGTTAGTCGGATGAGATAGATAGATATAGCAAATAATGTAAGTGCGGTATGTAAATGAGAGAGGCAATTTATAGTGGTTCGGAAGTGGCGTAATCTTCCTAGTCCACTTTTCTCCTTTCACGTCTAGGAGAAATTCACTATTTTCCACACACAGTTACAATAGTGAACAAGTGCTACACAGGCACTTCTTCCGGATGTCTTGCACACAGCTACACCCTGCTCCGAGTGTCTCGCACACAGCTACACTCAATTCCGAGTATTTCGCACACAGCTATACTCAACGCCAACCAAGTGTCTTGCACACAGCTACACTTAGCAACTACGAGTGTTTTGCACACAGCTACACTCACTAGAGTATTTTGCACACAGCTATACTCTTTCTACAATTTACAAATACAAGGATTTGTATTTCTCTCTCCAACTAGATTTGAGACTATTCAGACTAAGTCTCTTAGAATATTTTGAGCACCAGCACTTTTGAATTTTGCACTTGTATTGCACTTCTATCTCGTTCACCTCTATCTCTGCACTCCATTTGTCTTCAAGTCTTCATGGCTTT
Source organism: Ipomoea nil (assembly GCF_001879475.1). NCBI lineage: Eukaryota > Viridiplantae > Streptophyta > Magnoliopsida > Solanales > Convolvulaceae > Ipomoea > Ipomoea nil. Next base: position 10,404 of record NW_017618990.1, read on the forward strand.
TTATAGTCAATCAAATATATCCGTTGGAGTGGGATAATTTGATATTTGAAATTTGAATCTTCATAGTCTGATATTGTTGACAATTGTAGGTCTTCAATTTTGATTTGATTGTCAACTTGCCTGACAAAGTAATTCTTTAGCACAACTTTGATTTTCTAGTTGTTTCTAAAAATATTACTTTAATTGTCAATTTGAATATCCAACGAATCTTTGAAATAAATTCATCTGATAGAATTTATTTCTAGGATAAGTTTTTATATTCATGCCTTCATAAATATTTTTCCGTTCTGATCAAATTATATAACCTAAACTAACTATCAGTTAGGTCCAAGGTTGGAAGCTATTGGAATATCAAAAATACCCCTCACTTATTAAAAGTCAACATTTAATTGTGAGGATATTTGTGTAAAGACACCTCTTTTCTACCCAATCGGTTGGAGAAGCCACCATCACACTCAAATTTTCAAAAGCCTTTCATCTTCCATAGCCGAAATACAAACCTCTTCTTCCAAAAAAAAAAAAAAAAATCTCAATCCCTCAAATCTCCTAAAAATATCAATCGCACTATGGCCACCATTGGAGATACAAGCTCACAACCGAATGAAGAACACACCACACAACTCAATCTCACAAAGCTAGCAGTGGGAATCAAGGCCGGAGGAAGTTTTGACCCTCAAGGATTCCTCAAAGAAGCCGAGAACTCTCATCTTGCACAAAGAATCATCAATGCACTTCAACAAAGCAATCTAATGAGGTTATGTTCTTACTCATATTCTGGATTTTATGATGAAGGTGTAGCAGAGTTTTATATGAATGCCAAGGTTGTTGGATGGACCATTGAGTCCACCGTGAATGGAACTCTCATCACCATTGATGAACACGAGTTACACACAACCTTTGGACTGCCCATATCTAGTCCAGAACAACCACTGTTGGACTTAGATGTTCATTTATATGATCATACGGAAATTTGGACAGAAATTCGGAATGAGAATGCCTCTCTCGAACCAAATCTTTCCAGTCAAAAATCTGAGTTGAAGTTGGAGTATGAAATGCTTGTTAAAATTCTCTACAAATGTGTGTTGTGCAAATTAAATAGCATGGAAGATATTTCACCCGTAAGAATTGGTTATGTAGATGCTATCATGAATGTTGTTAGGGGTGATTGGAGTAAGCTTGTCTTGAGCCGAATTGCACACTTTGTGAAAGGTGCAAAAATAAGGAATGGGAAGTTCAACCGTATATTAGGGTTCGGTTTGCTCATTGGTGAGATTATCAAAAGAAAAGGGTTGACTATGAGGTCAAAGAAGCCTTTTGGGAGTAATAGAATCTTGTTTAAAGATCATGAAGTGATTAGTGATCTAAATTCCAAAAGAAAGAGGAAGCCGAGAGGTATCCCAGCTAGAAAAAGACCAGTTGCAGAAATTCTTGGTCTACCCTCTCAATCCCATGAAAACCCTACATCAAGCCAAAATCCAAACACAAGCCATAACCCTACCTCAAGCCTTAACCCTACCACAAGCCAAAATCCTACCACATGTCTTAACCCAAATGCAAGCCAAAGTCTCTTAAATCCTTTTTCCCAAATTGCCGAATTGGAAACAATGTTGAATGAGGAGATTCATCAAGTTGAAGGTTTAGACTTTGTAGTAGTGAATGAATACCGTAGAGTCCTAAATTGGAGGAAATGGAGACTTGGTCCTTATGATGAGTTGATGACTAAGGGACCGAGTATGCATGAAGAAGAATTGTTTTCATTAAATTGGATTGGCAATTTTGATGTTTGCCATGCAACCTTGTTGTCTACGGTGAATGGAGCATTTGTGAATAAATTGAAAACCAAATTGGCCGAAGCTACTGTTGACTGCACTGTTCAAAGTGATTTGCCTACTGAAGAAAATTTTTTAGTTGATATGGCCGAATTTGTGACAAGGGATGTTGAAGAAAATGTCACGTATGGTGTACATTTGATGGATAGTGGCTTATATGATGTGAGTGTGTTAAATCTCACTGAAATAAGTCAAGACCAAAATGCCATGCAAGCTAGTCAACATACGGAGGAAATTCAATCTATTAATGCAGAAAGTGCACATGGTGACACTCACGTGCTACACACTCCGGAAAGGGAAGGAAATCTAGTGGAAAATCAAGCTCAATCTCACATGCTTGAAGCCAATTTTGCTCAAGAAGGAGCAAGGTGTTTTCCCTCATCCCGAGAAGAGCAAGAACTTGATGGCACACCTACAAATGAGAAATTAAAAAATCTGGAGAATGTTGTCTTAAGCCTTGTTGACCGAATGGAGAACATGTTTCAAGGGATCTACACTCATGTGGATCAAGTTGTCAATATTCAAGGTGGAAAATTTGAAGCATCTTTTGCTGAAAATCGGAGAAGTCAACAACATTTGATTGATACCCAACAAGCACTTGAAAGACAAGTTGGAAGTTTGAATAACAATGTCAAAGGGCAACTCAATGAGTTCTATATCCAACTTTCCCAAATCCTCAAGAATTCTGGAAAGGCAAATGAAGCAATTGCCGTGAGCCAAAGCCAAGGTATTCTCAATGTTGTTCATCAACATGAAAAGCAGATTAGTGATGTCCACACGGATCTCATCTCAGTTAACACCAAAGTGGGCTGTCTTCGGGGTTCTTATGAGAATATTTCCGAATCCATTTCATCTCTTCGTGAATCGGTTCATACACTTCTTGATTACGCCAAAAAGGGGGAAGAGAGATTCAGTCATTTGGAGAGCATGATTGAGATGATGATGACTGCCATGGCTAGCAGAAATGTTGTCACAAGCAGTAGTAGAGGTGGAGGAGGCAGATCTGTTGGAAGAAATGCACCAAGAAGAGGAGGATTGGAGTATTGGTTCGGTGGTGGTGAAGCTGGCAGTCCAGGAGGATCAAGCAGTGCAAATACCACTAACCGTTCTTTTCGTGATATTGTTTGTGCAGGAGGAAACATTGAGCAAATAAATTGGTACAATCGTGCAGCTCTTTATTTGGAATCCACACCGAGAGATGGTAGAGTTGAAATGCCAAAGTTGGTGACTTTGAATGATCTACCAAAAGGAATGAAGAAAAGTGGTCCTAGTGATCAAAACATGTGGGTTTCAAGTGAAAATTTCAGAAGAATTCAAAGCTATGCTAGAGCCTTGATGATTATGGTTCTAAGGGACTACATCAAAGTCAATGATGCCGAGCTACAAGATGGAAAAAGTCTAGAAGAGTGCATCATATGGTATGAGGAAGGTATACTGCCCGGGAGCAACATCACTGAAGCTTTCAACTACTATTCAGTTGAGCAGGTATGCAACAACTTTGCCATTAGTGACAATTTCGTTGATGTTCAGAACAATATTAACAATGTGCTCAAGGAAAAGAGAAATAAAGTGATTAGATGATTTGTATGATTGGTACAATTTTTGTGGTCCACGGGTACATGAACCCATGAAACAATTTGGAATGATTTGAATTATCTGTTTATGATGCTATTAAGTTGTTTCTTAATTTTATTTGTCTTGAAAGGTAACATTTTTAGCTTAGAGTGTATCAAATCGCATGAATTGGAAAAATGCAAAAATTCATTATCATTAAAATCCCAAAAATGCGAAATAGGAATATAGTGGCTAAAAATACCTTTCCTAGAGTCAAAATCATTTGTTAAACTCATCTTGGCTATGTCTAAGTTAATAAAATCTTTTGAAAAATAATTGTTTTAAAAGACAAGCCAAATAACTGAGTATAGGTTTTGGCGTCATCAAAAAGGGGGAAAATTGATAGGAATATTTTTGTAAGTTTTGATGAGCCAAATGTATCTTTAGATCCCCTTAGTTTTTAAGTCTTTAGTACAAGCATCATAAATCAGAATATTGAAATCAGAAGGAATCTACCATAGGAAGAACAAAATTAATTTGAGAAATTAATTTTGGTCCTACGAGTATTCATCCGTAAAAGAAGCATAAAGCAATGGCGTTGCAAGGAATGACCGGATGAGCCTAACGGTGAAATGGTAGAGGTCCTTACTCTAAACGATCACACCTGAGATCGATTCCCCCCAAGGACCTATGTTTTTTATAAGGCAGATTTTGAAGGAGCTCGATGTGTGTTAAAAGAGCACGATGTGTCTAAAAGAGCACAATGTGTGTTAAAAGAGCACAATGTGACCAAATCTGAAAGGAGCACAATGCTGTCAGAAGAGCACAAAGAGCACAATGTGTGTTAAAGGGTCACAATGTGACCAAATCTAATCTGAAAGGAGTACAATGCGAAGAAGCACAATGCTACCTAAGAAGCACAATGCTACCTAAGAAGCACAATGTTGTCTAAGAAGCACAATGCTGTCAGAAGAGCACAAAGAACACAATGTGTGTTAAAGGAGCACGATGCTTACTAAAGGAGCACAATGTGACCAAATCTGAAAGGAGTACAATGCGAAGAAGCACAATGTTGTCTAAGAAGCACAATGCTGTCAGAAGAGCACAATGCCACCTAAGAAGCACAATGTTGTCTAAGAGGCACAATGCTGTCAGAAGAGCACAATGCCACCTAAGAAGCACAATGTTGTCTAAGAAGCACAATGCTGTCAGAAGAGCACAATGTATCGAAAAAGAGCACAATGTATCGAAAAAGAGCACAATGTTCAAAGTCAAAGGAGCACGATGTTCAAGTCAAAGGAGCACAATGTGGCAAAAGAGCAAGATGATCAGAAATTGGATAAATTCGAAGGAATTTACTCCAAGTCCACCCACATGCCACAAGACTCCAAAATTGCCTGAAAGACATTTGATCAGAACGGAAAAATATTTATGAAGGCATGAATATAAAAACTTATCCTAGAAATAAATTCTATCAGATGAATTTATTTCAAAGATTCGTTGGATATTCAAATTGACAATTAAAGTAATATTTTTAGAAACAACTAGAAAATCAAAGTTGTGCTAAAAAATTACTTTGTCAGGCAAGTTGACAATCAAATCAAAATTGAAGACCTACTATTGTCAACAATATCAGGCTATGAAGATTCAAATTTCAAATATCAAATTATCCCACTCCAACGGATATATTTGATTGACTATAAAAAGCCATGAAGACTTGAAGACAAATGGAGTGCAGAGATAGAGGTGAACGAGATAGAAGTGCAATACAAGTACAAAATTCAAAAGTGCTAGTGCTCAAAATATTCTAAGAGACTTAGTCTGAATAGTCTCAAATCTAGTTGGAGAGAGAAATACAAATCCTTGTATTTGTAAATTGTAGAAAGAGTATAGCTGTGTGCAAAATACTCTAGTGAGTGTAACTGTGTGCAAAACACTCGTAGTTGCTAAGTGTAGCTGTGTGCAAGACACTTGGTTGGCGTTGAGTATAGCTGTGTGCGAAATACTCGGAGTTGAGTGTAGCTGTGTGCGAGACACTCGGAGCAGGGTGTAGCTGTGTGCAAGACATCCGGAAGAAGTGTCTGTGTAGCACTTGTTCACTATTGTAACTGTGTGTGGAAAATAGTGAATTTCTCCTAGACGTGAAAGGAGAAAAGTGGACTAGGAAGATTACGCCACTTCCGAACCACTATAAATTGCCTCTCTCATTTACATACCGCACTTACATTATTTGCTATATCTATCTATCTCATCCGACTAACCCGTTTACTATTCACAGTTAATCTTAATCATCCGGGTTTAGTGTGTTCTCACGTATGCATGTGACTCAAACTTCTCGAGCTTAAATACTAATTTATTCTAAGCAAGTTTGATGTGCTGCATGTAACATTCGTCACACGGACGACGTGACACGATATTTATTTACAATCTTGAATATTGTTATTATATATTGAGTGCACCATCTCCTTTATATATTCAAGATATCTCTGTCACTTTACATATCATTTGTACCTATCTTACTTATACTTGCACACTTAATTTACTAGTTGGGCATAACTCTTTACTATTATTCCGCTGTGCAGTACAAACTTGCTCTATTTACTTGTTACTTAGAGTTGAAGTTACCGAAGAGTTATTTAATTTGAAAAAGCTTGAAAGTCTATTCACCCCCCCCCCCCCTTCTAGACTTTCACCACCCTATCGGGACCAACAACATGTATCAGACTTCAAGGCTTCAAGATAGCCTAAGTATCAACAAGCTAAGCCATATAAAACAGAGATAGATTCAAACTGAACAATCAAAAGTCATCTATGGACTGCTAACTTTTCTAATATCAACATGTTGTAAGGCATTCCCTTTCCCTAATATCACTAGCAAAGCAAAAGGGATAACACCACTAAACATAAAGCACAATACTTAAAAGACAATATAAAAATTCATGAAAACTATATAAGTTAAAAGAATACACATAACACATGGTGAGAAGTCAGAACTGAGATTTTATATTATCACAAATTTCTCTGCACAGAAGAAATTCTTGATAAAGAAATATAATTTGAGAATTAAAAAATATTTAATTGCCTACTTCTTGGCAGTTCACTGTTCACCTACCATGGATTCTCTTTCTTTTCTCTGTATATTTCTCTACACTTAAAAGCTACACATTGCCTTTGCTTTGACAACTAGTGGACTATAGACAATTGTCTATTCCATGATTGAGTAAAAATATAAAATCAAGTGGAAGGGACATGGAAAATTTTAAAAAGAAAAACAAAATGACCGAGGTCTCAAGTTCAATGATTTTCACCCAAATTTCAAGTGCAATGGTTGTGAAAGCACCTTCAACACCAATGACATCGGGGACTCCTGGTGCTCCACTCCTGGCACAAATAAGAAATGAATTATTAGCATCATCTAAAACATCTTCTACATACACATTACGTTGAGACATTTTCTGCTTAAAATGATAGAGAAATACACACACAGACTATGGCAATGTTGTAGTGCCAGTGAATGATTGCAGACTTACAATCTCCAAACTAGAATTCTCCACTGTTTTAGTTAATTTTTTAGATTGATGTTATGGTTATTGAACAGACTGGGACATGAAGTTTTAAACATCTAAGCCCTGAAGTTCTTTCCAATTCCTTTTCACCATGAACTCAGTAGAGAATAGACTCAAATAATAATCAATAAGATCTATCATACATACATGCAATTATATATATCAGTTATATATATGCTCAAAGAATCCTAAGCTCAACTTGTTCCCACTTGTGAATGCAAGATTTTAACTTCAAGAATAAACATTTTAGATAAATCTTAAGATTTATAAGTATAATACCATGGCAAATAATATTCTTCTAAGAGACTGAACAACAAAGCACAAACTAGAAATTCAGAACATAATCTAAAGCATCACTTTGGTTTCATAAACAGAATTAAAGCATCAATTTTATTTCATGAACAGAATTAAAGATCACTGGAAAAAACCATCGAACAATAGATGAACATCATTGAAGGGAGAAATATGAAAGGGCTGTTAGCATCATCTGGACAATAGATGAACAAGATACCCACTAGATTTAAATAATTAAAAAAAAAAGTCTAAACACAATCTAAAGCATCATCTGGTTAAAAAAAAAATCTTATCAAGCAAGCACAAATAAGAAATCAATTATTAGCATCATCTAAAGCATCTTCTACATACATTTAGTATACTTAACTGATTAAAATTCTAAACTAGGTTAATTGATTAAAACAACTGAAAGAGAGTCTAGAGAGGGGGGCGGGGGGTGAATAGACTCTTAATCGATTTTTCAAAGCGACTCCTTTCGGAGCAATGCACCAGCGGAAATAGTGTTTTGTTTTTAGATATTATTTGCACACTTTCATTATAGTGAAGACTTAGCATTTGGTTGATATGATATGCAATGCACGAGAGTAATATAGCGAAATGTAAAGAGATATGGATAGAGTGATTTTTATAGTGGTTCAACTGTTAAAGAAGCCTACTCCACTCTTCTTTCACAACTCGTGAAAGGGTTTGCACTATCACTCCTAGTACAAACTACTTCAATCTGGCTTCCTTGATCACTAAGCTGGACAACCACTTGAAAGGTTTTTCAACTCCTCGAGTTTACTCTGCCTCTATCAACTTCTTCCAAAGTTGAGTTGTTGGAAAGATAGTCTGATGTTTCTCCAACAGGTTGAAGCCTTGTCTTGACGTCTGGATGGATCTTCACTTAAGAAATTATAAGACTGCTTCAAGTTGTGAAGTATGGAGATAGATATGTCTTTGAAAAACTTCACAATATCACTGGTTATGAAAAGCTTTGGGAGATGAGACTGCTTGAAGAGCTTTTCTTTGGATTGCAAGAGTGAATTAACCAACACCTTCTTCAATGGAGAAGAGAGGAAGAGAGGTATTTATAGGTGGAAAAATCCATCCGTTGGAGGGAGATGAAAATTTTAAACCTAATAACCAGTGAGTATTACCCAGTGGGCATTAGGCATTTAATGCACTTGTACTGTATAGCCGTTGGAGCCAAAAGCATTATGGCTTTTGTCCTTGATCTCTGACAAGATGGTACAAGTCTTTTAATGCTCCTTGTCTTTTGTGAAGATCATTCCTAGGACACTTTATGTCCGAATGATTTGGCCATCTGAGTCATAGATAACATTCTTATTGCTTCACTTAATGAGTGTTGTCTTTTACAAGTCTGCGTTTGACTTGTTGGTCGAAAGATTGACTTTATCTTTCGTCCTTTCTTCTTAGACGAAAGTTCATTTTGTAAAAGCATTCTATCCGAGACTTGCTCAATCCTTCTTTCATCTGGAAGCATCTCTTGATCATCTTGTTATCTTCAAGTCTTCATGTAGATCTATTATTCTAGTCTCGGGCATGATTTACACATCTCATGGGTTTGTTATACGAGACTTATCTAGGAAATGAAAAATAGGGGTCTACAATATAAGACAGTTTGGTATCATCAAAATCTAAATACACTTGTTCCTAACAATTTCTCCCTTTTGATGATGCCAAAACCTACACTCTTACTTCAAGGCTGAAGGATATCCTTTAAAGGAAATTTTATTTAAAAAAAAAAAAAAAAGCCTTATAGAAGAGTTTACATGAAGATCTATAAAACTTGCTAAGAACAAAGACAAGAGGAAGTACTCACAAAATATGCAAAAACGAACTTTCATTTATAAAAAGCAAATTACAATTTAAGGAGTACTCCAATTAAACTAGTTTATTACATGATTAAAAGATTCTGTTTCACCTGTTGTGCTTCCATTCTTTCTTTGTCGTCTCGTTCATCCTGCTTTCTGAGTATGTTGTCAAAATCTAGTTCTTTGTTGATTGAATCTCTGACCTCTCGGAGTCTTCTTTCCCGAACTAGATTCCCATACTTTTCTCCAAAGTTGTAGCTCATATAGTTGTTATAAGCTTCTAGAATGTTTCGTCATGATACAATGCCACTGTTCCACCAAGTTACAAGTTCTATGGAGTTCATTCCTTCTACATAGCTTTTTCCAGATTCCCAGTGAACTTCGGATATGTCATCATATTTAACATGTATATCTGCATCGTTTCCTATTTTCGAAACATCTTTTGTCTTTTCTTGTATTTCTTGATACCGAGTGAGCTCTCATTCCCTCAGATTTCTAGCTTCTTCTTGTTCAAGCCAGAGAGCTTCACTCTCCTTCCTTATCTTCTCATTTTGTCTCCATTAATAATATTGTCTTGTGTGATTATCTTTCTTCTTGAGCCAGATTGCTAGATTACAACCTTCAAATCTTTTGTCACTTCCTTTTTCGTATTCTTCAAACTGGACGAATGTTCCAGATCCATCCATTGTCACTTTGTTGTCCCTCATCAACTTATTTCGAAGATTTATCTTCTCTCGGTGAGATAGTCCTGCAAATGAGTAAATAAACTTTGAACCATACGATGGACGAGGTCTTATAGATTGTCTTCGAGACTTGGAGGGTGCTTCTTGTCGAGACTTTGAAGGTGTCTGTTGCCGAGACTTAGGAGGAGGTGTGTTGTGTCTATGATCGAAGGTTCCTTCTCTAGTTCCAGTTTCGTCGAAAGGTCCCTCTCTTCTTCTTTCATACTCATCATCATCTTAATCTCTCTTGTGGCTCTTTTCCCCCTTTTTGGCATCACCAGTAGGAGGATCAGAGGATTGTAGAAGCTTGTTAAGTTTGATGGAAAGATCTTTGACGTAGTTCAAAATCTGGAGTTGATATTCATTCATTGTGAAGAGATTGTTGTTTGCTGTATCAATCTTCAGACAGGAGAGATCGACTCTTTCTTTGAGACCGAATTGAGATAGCTTGAGCGAATTTTGCTCCTTTACGATTTTGTCAAGCATTTCAGTCTGGCGACTTAGATCAATAGGTTGTTGTGGTTGCTGGGTTGGTGATTGCTCCTTTTGGTTGTCCTTCTTCATGGAGGATAATTGCCCCGAGATGAGAGCCATTTGAGAGGACAAGTGTTTCATTATTTCAGCATCCTCCATTCGTTGCTCATTGTACCGTTGATGTTGCTTTTGAAGTGTAGTGACTGTGTTCGCAAAAAGTGTCAAGAAAGCTTCAGCATCAGTTTGAATCTCGTGCTCCCTTCGACTGGGGACGGCATGTTTCATACTTGGTGATGCTTTCGGTTTGTCATCACGAGGTGATTTCGGGCTTTTCTATCTTTTCAGAGAGTATTGATCGGTGGGAGGAATCATCACGGTTTTCCCAATGATGGGAGATCCGTCACTGTCACCATTATCATCATCACTAGAATTATCATCATTGTTTCCATCATCATTTGCATCCTCTTCATCATTGTCTTCATCGTCATTGTCGTCCTCATCATATATATATATATATCTATATATATATATATATATATATATATAGATTTCTTCTCCTTTCTTCTCCCGTCTGCACATTACTACAAATAATGCTTTTAACGTCGGCTTTTTGACACTTTTAACGTCGGTTTTCTGTTGACGTTGTCCCAGCAGACGGTGTAAGTAAACGATACGACGTCGGTTATTTATAAAAAATCCGACGTCACCATCTTTTTTTATAAAAAAAAAAACACATAAAATGTTGCTTGTTTAAAACAACCGATGTTGTAGGTCATTTATTTTTTTTTTAAATAGAGATATGACGTCGGATTTTTTAAAAAACCCGACGTCGTATCTCTTTGAAAATAAAAATAAAAAAATAGCGATACAATTTCAGTTTTTGCAGAAAAAAAAAAAAAAACTGAAATTGTATCAATTTGCAAAAGAAAAAAATATTGAAATCATATAAATTGTAAGTCATTCAATCCAAAGTGAGAAAACAAAATCTAATCTGATAAGATTAGAAGATTACATGATAGTAGTGTAAATTTGTTTGCGTACATACGTGTATCAGTGAGTGAAGAAGCTAAGGATTATGTTGTAAATTCAGATGACTCCAGCCTATTTCCACCCAATGCCTTGGATTCCGCAAATTATGCTGTGCAACCGAATGCACCTTGCAAGGTGCATACGGTTGCAAAACGGCGCCGTTTTAGTTAAAAAAACGCGCGTCCCACTTAAAGAAAAAATCAGGTTCGATTCCCAGCAATAGCATTTTTATATATCCAGAAATTCATAACTATATAACCACAATTTTATAACTATATATCCACAATTTCATAACTATATATCCACAGTGAATGAATGAAGTAAAAATCCACAATGAATGAATGAATGAAGTAAAAATCCACAATGAATGAATGAATGAAGTAAAAATCCACAATGAATGAACTAAATATCCACAATATATGATTGAACTAAATATCCACAATGAATGAACTAAATATCCATAAATTCATAACTATATAACCACAATTTCATAACTATATAACCACAATTTCATAACTATATATCCACAATTTCATAACTATATATCCACAGTGAATGAATGAAGTAAAAATCCACAATGAATGAATGAATGAAGTAAAAATCCACAATGAATGAATGAATGAATGAAGTAAAAATCCACAATGAATGAACTAAATATCCACAATATATGATTGAACTAAATATCCACAATGAATGAACTAAATATCCATAAATTCATAACTATATAACCACAATTTCATAACTATATATCCACAATTTCATAACTATATATCCACAATAATGCTATTGCTGAGAGTCGAACCTGATTTTTTTTTTTTTTAAAGTGGGATGCGCGTTTTTAATCAAAACGACGTCGTTTTGAACCGTATGCACCATGGGCATGGTACATTCGGTTGCACAGCATAACTATTGCTTGGATTCTTGCAAAGCTCTAGTTTCCAACCCACATACAACAAGTTTTTTTTTTTTTTTTTTAAGTATAATAATAGGCAATCTGAAAGGCGATGAGAAAAAATATACTTGCAAGAAAGTATAATAACACTACAAGAAAGGTGATGAGAAAAAATAAATAAATAAAATCTGAAAAAAAATCCGAAAAAAAATACCTACAGACTCATACTGGTATTTTCTTTTCTAGCTTGCGCCGTCTCCTTCATCGCCTCTGTCGTCTCCGTCGCCTGCGCTGCCACCATATAATAGCCTTCTCTTTCGCAGTCTGCATGGAAGAAGAAGAGGGGAGAACTATAGATCGAAGGATTCATATACGTAGGGAGCAATATCTATAGATCGAAAGATTCGAAGCAAGCAACCTCGTGGCCGACCGGACCTGCTACGCTCGACGCCATAAAGTCGTGGTCACCGGAGAACGCTCGTCGCCACTCCAAGCTGGAAGCTCGCTTGTTGCCGGAGAACGTAGATTTGAGTCGTTGTTGTCGGAGTCGCGAGTTGCTGCTTCTGTACATAGGAACGGATGAAGGTACGTACACCGTGATGAAGAAGACGACGTCCTGTGCGAGATCTGCACACCGTGTTCTCGAATGGATGAAGGATGAATATGATGGCGTGAAACTCTTAGAAACTTTTGTGATGAAGAAGAGTGAGAGAGACTATGCCAGATCTGATCTGCGTTAAATAAATAAATAAATAAATAAAAAAGATAGGCCATACGATTTTAGTTTTTTTTTTTAAATTATTTAACATATAAGACGTCGGTTATTGGGAGAATCGACGTCGTAGGTCTTTAATTTCATTTATTAAAAAATTTATTTTGAGCATACGACGTCGATTCTCCAAAGAACCGACGTCCTATGTATTTAATTTATATTTTTAAAAATTTATTTTTAACATACGGCGTCGATTCTTTGGAAAACTGACGTCGTATGTCTAAATATTTTTTAAAAAATATTTACGACATCGGTTTTTTCCAATAACCGACGTTGTAAATAATATATATTTATTTTACTTTATTTTATTGACATATAACGTCGGTTTGTAAAAAACCGACATTAATTAGGCGACGGAGTATCCTTTTTTTGTAGTAGTGGCCATTTCTGCCACCCCTTCTTCAATTCCTTATTGATGGTCCAAAAGTGGGATTTTCCCTATTTTATTTTTAGGAATTCCTTTGCAAATATGGTAGAATATGTAATTTTTAACATGCGAAGAGTACTTTTGTCCTATCTCTTTCATACGGATACCAATTGAGGTGATTCAAGTGTCCCTTGAAAGTTAAGAGAGTCCTCTACATCTTTAGCGTTAAATTTTTTTAGAGATTCATCCCAAAATATGGCTAAAAAGGTGAATAAATTTTGACGATCTTAGTGACACGACCTTACGACATGCTAATAGTATTTTGTCCATATACCTTTCATCTAATTGGGGTAATTTATGTTTCCCTAGAAAGCCAAAATAGTCCTCTACAAATTTCATGTTTAAAGGTTTCGTAGATTCAGCCCAACACATGAAGTAAAACACAGGAACATATCAACACGCGTGATAGTTTTTTTGGAATTTTTTTAAGTAGCATTTTTATCCCTTTTGGGAACTTTTCAACCCTAGTCTTCAAGAAGCACTGCAAGACACTTTTGGGAAGAAAAAACCACTATGAGGAAGACACACTAATGGAAATTCTGAAATTTACGACCACCTAAAAGTGATCTTAAATCAAGTTGAAAGTCTTGTTTCCGACCACTTTTGGTATCCGGAAAAACCTTTGCTGCTATTTCCGACCACTTTTTGCTTTCAATTTGATTAAAGATCACTTTCAGGTGGTCGGAAATTCCATAATTTTCAGTAGTGACATCTTACATCTTGGAAAGGCATGGAGTCAAGATTTCTTCATGGATTAAAGAGATTTTCCAATGCTCTTCAATTCTTTTATCGTTTAATTTCTTTGATTTCTTTTGTGTTTGCCTCCATGTTTAGAGGCTAAACGCAGTAGTACTTGAATTTATTGTGAAATCTAGGTTGATATCGACCTTGTTCTTGATTGTTTCATGTCGATTTATAAATTTTTTTCTTTGATTCAATTGTGTTTCTTTATTGCTCTTGAATCAATAATTGTTAGCTTAAGGGATTCTTGATTGGTGCATGAACTTTGTGATAGAGATATCCTTTGCAAGTGTATATTCCACACAATTGAAATGAGCATACTGCATATTGCAACTCTAAAGGTAGGATGACACTAATCCTCTGTGTTTGTGTCAAACCATTTAGTAGATCGAACTCACAAAACGTTGATGCAATCTTCAGGAAGATTTTTTATTTAGAAGGGATTATAATTAACCAAACTAGGATTAGTTGTTAATACTCATGAGAAAGATATTACTAAGGAATAGGAGGCATCGCGGTCTTAAAAATGAACAATTGTTATTGGCATGTATCTTTTATGGTCAATGATACCCTAGGAGATTCATCGTTAGTTCTAGTATTCACCGTCCCTGTGGGATACGATATCCGTTGCAACCTTTTATATTCAAATGCGATAAGTGTAGTTGCCTAGTATGATTTATATAGGTGCATTAGCTTAGTGTGATCATGGGGGAATCATCATTATTCAATGGATCATGATCCACACATTTGTGTGAACCATAAATACAAAATACATTTTAATATACTAAAACTACATTATTTAAAAATACATAATTTTTTTTTATATAATGGAGTATTAAATAATGTACATTCACTATACAAATAATGTACTTTTAGTATACTATTCATGATCCACACAGCTACGTGGACCATGATCTACACAATAAATTGCCGTGTGGTCCACACAATAAATTGCCGTGGGGGAATACGATGAGATAGAAAATTTAACTTTTTAAATAAATTGTAATTTTTCCTCATTCTTGTACATTCACCAAACTCTTCCCATAAATCTCGCAAAGAAAGGGTGAATTTAAGGATATTTCCATCCCTGCAAATAATAAACTAGAGAAAAGAAAACTCAACAATCTCGTTTAATTTCTCTCCAAAAAAAATAAAAAAATAAAAAAATAAATCGGATTCAAAACCCATCCGGCCACTTTGATCACACAAAAAATAAAGACAATAAAATTTCATAGATTCATCAAAAGGGAGGTACATTTTATGCAATTAATAGAAACCGTATATATGAAAATACAGAGAAGTTTACCTATAGCTAGCAAAATGATCCGATGCAAAATATATTTGAATTCAATAACGAATAAGGCTTAAACGAGAGATTGGGGTCTGCTCAATGAGAATGCAATGCTGGAAAATATTCGAACTCGGGCATCGGATCATTCGATCCTATTCCTCAGTATTAATGCGATTTGCATGCCAAGGAGAAGGGGACCGCGGAAGTTCAGATTTGAAATGGCTTGGCTATTGGATGAGGGGTGCAAAGGAGTAGTCGAAACGGCCTGGCAAGAGGGGAGAACGGAGGGATTGCTGCACTGCCAGCAGTTGTGTGGAGAAAAGTTGATGCGGTGGGGTGGAGATCAGTTCCATAAATTTGGAAAGCGAATTAACCACCTGCAGCGGAGGCAAGATGCCATAAGGAATAGACGAGATTTGGTAGCTCTCGCTGAGTACCAACAGATTGAGAATACCATGAAACGAGTAGAGGCCCAGGAGGATGTGTTTTGGAGGCAGCGGGCCAAGCAACACTGGCTACGCGGGGCTGATGCGAATACAAAATTTTATCACAGGTATGCTTCTGCACGCCGGAAAAAGAATTTTATTTCTACTATTAAATGTGATGCTGGTAACTGGGTGGAGGGGGATGATATGCATGTTGTTATACAGAATTACTTTGAAAATATTTTTGCCTCAAATGAGCTGAGTTGTAATGATCCACTTTTTGGAGTCCTGACCCCACGAGTAACGTTGGAGCAGAATGTGATGCTAGACCGCCCTTTTGAAACTAATGAGGTTAAAGAGGCTCTTTTTTCAATGTATCCGGATAAGGCACCGGGGCCGGATGGGTTGAACCCGGGTTTCTACCAGCAGTTTTGGGGGATAGTGGGAGGAGATGTATCTGGTTTTGTAATTAATGCCTTGAATTCCTGTGTATTCCCTGAAGGATTGAATGATACTAACATTGTCTTGATACCGAAGAAGGAGATGCCTGAGACAGTAGCAGATTTAAGGCCGATCGCACTGAGTAATGTCATTTACAGAATTATGGCCAAAATGATAGCAAATAGGATGAAAACATTGATGGGAGGATTGATCTCAGAATCCCAGAGTGCTTTTTCCCGGGAAGGCTAATCACGGATAATACATAATTTTTTTTTATATAATGGAGTATTAAATAATCAGGTGGGGCATTATCTGAATAGAAAGCAATGTGGTATAGTGGGATGGAGTGCATTAAAGCTAGATATGTCAAAGGCCTATGATAGAATTGAGTGGAACTTTCTGGAAAGGATGCTGACTGTTATGGGTTTTAGTGAGAAGTGGGTAAAGCTCATTATGATGTGTGTAACGACTGTTAATTATACTGTAATGATTAATGGTATAGAAGGGGGGCACGTAAAACCAACCAGGGGACTCGGGCAGGGAGACCCGCTCTCTCCGTATTTATTTATTATTTGTGCAGAGGCTCTCTCGATGATATTACAGTATGAACAGTTGGCAGGGTCAATACATGGGTGCAGAGTAGCAAGGGGGGCACCGCCTGTATCACACCTATTTTTTGCGGATGATAGTCTCCTATTTTTTAAAGCAAATACCCAGGAGGCAGGAGTTATAAGGCAGTGCCTTGCAAGGTATGAGAAATTGTCAGGCCAGGTAGTGAATTATAATAAATCAAATATATGTTTTAGCAGAAATACCCAGGAGGCTGACAGGGCACAGGTGGCGAATTGTCTGGGGGTGGTACAAGCACCAAATTTTGGGAAATATCTGGGCCTACCATCTTTTGTAGGGAGAAACAAGAGAGCTATTTTTTCGTATGTGGAGGAAAAAATCAGGCAGCAAATTGGTTCGTGGAGTAAAAAGCTACTCTCCCAGGCTGGTAAGGAAGTATTATTGAAAAGTGTAGCACAATCTATGCCTACCTTTTCGATGAGTGTTTTTTTGTTACCTGAGACAGTTTGTCAGTCAATTGAGCGAACTATGAATAAATATTGGTGGGGCAGTGGAAGAGAAAGGGGAATACATTGGAAGGCATGGGACAGGTTGTGTATACCAAAAAAGTATGGCGGTATGGGTTTTAAAGAGCTGAGGGCTTTTAATATAGCAATGCTAGGTAAACAGGCATGGCGATTTTTAACAGACCCAGAAACACTTGTAGCCAAAATCTACAAGGCAAGGTATTATCCCACAACCAGTTTTACAGATGCAACTATTGGTAATTGCCCGAGTTATTGTTGGAGAAGTATAATGGCGGCCCATGCAATGGTAGTCTCAGGGGTGCGAAGGAGGATTGGGAATGGACAGACAACCCTAATATGGGGACACCCGTGGTTACGAGACAATCCTAGCCCATTGATTCAAACAGAAATGCCGCAACAATTGAGAGAAGCGCGAGTTGCAGGACTAATTGATTTACAGACTCATACCTGGGATCCGCACATTCTGTCTGATTTATTTATTCCTGAAGATGTGGAACGAATAAATATGATCCCTGTTAGTCCTGAGTATGAGGACTCATGGTATTGGATGAGTGACCCAAAGGGGACATATACAGTAAAGAATGCCTATAGGATATTGTGGGAGATTATGAGAATAATCCAGCGAATTTTGATAAGTGGATCGCAATGTGGAAATTAAAAGTACCCCCGAAATGGAAAACTTTTTTGTGGAGAGCCATATGTGATATTTTGCCAACAACCCTTAACTTGATATTTAAAAGGGTGGAGGTGGACCCAACTTGCCCTATGTGTGGTTTAGATCATGAAGATGTGTTACATGCTTTAGTGCTTTGTGAATTCTAGACTTGTTTGGAATATAACACAATTACCTATTATTAATATTGTTGCAGACTCGTTTACAACATGGCTAAAAGGGGTTATGACAGTCTTGACGGAGGAGCAGATCCGGTTAATGGTAGCAATATTATATTATATTTGGAGAACCCGGAATTCAGCTGTCTGGAAGGGATCAATGATGCGGCCTGCCCGGTTGGTCAGAGCAGCCACCGTAGCACTGCAGGCGTATGGCACTACTCATGTTGGCCGAACCAACCCGACACCGGCGACGGACCACGTGAATGGTTCAGGAGGGGGTGGTCTATGATGTTATGTGGACGCGGGTTTCCGGCACGACACGGGCGAGGCTACTTACGGCATGGTAATTATAGCGCCAGATGGCTCGTTTGTGGCAGCGAGGAATGGCAAGTTACCAATTTGTTTTTCACCACTTATGGCGGAGGCTCAGGCATACAAGGAGGCTTTGTCCTGGCTACTTGAACGGGACACCACATCAGTAAGTTTACTCACGGATTGCATGGAATTGGCAGCGATATTCAGGCACCATCATACGCCGATCCATTCGTACGTTGGGGTCACAGTTGACCAGTGCAGGACGTTTATGTCGTTATTTAATCGTATTACTTTGGATTATATTTCTAGGCAGGTTAATTTACATGCGCATACTTTAGCTACGTTAGCATTTACTCAGGATCAAACTATGTACTGGGATGCTATCCCACCTGACATTATTTCGGCTTTGATTCATTAATACAATCGCAAGATTGACCTTCAAAAAAGAATTCAATAATAACAATATTTAGGGTGTGTTTGGTTGGTGGGTTTTACCCATAGGAATGGGTATGAAAGTGATTGTTGTTGTTTGGTTGATAAGTTTTTAGAACACTACTATGGTTTCGAATACCCATCAATTGAAAAATTCATATCCAAATAAAATAAGGATTTGACTTTCTTATTCATTCTCAAGCACTACTATTAATAACCATTCCTATTCCCCTACTACCAAACATGTTAAATATACTTTCACCAAAACCCATTACCATTACCAAGTATTTGATATCCATTCCGATTCCGATTCTTGTGTGCGAACCAAACACACCCTAAATAACATAATTTAAAGTAAATAACTAGAGGAAATAATTTTTAATTTGTAATCAAGTATTAATATTAGCTCCGCACTTCCCACACATTCTGATCGTGTTCTTCGATCTCCGATCGGAAAGTGGCCCTCTCTCTTGATCGTGGGAGAGTGTTTCCCTAGTGATCTAGGGTGTTTTTGCGTTTTGTTCCTGTCTGTGTTGCTATTTAGCTATCATGTTATCGCAGAGATTTTTCATGTGTCAGATTTGCGTACTCACTCTTTTGTTCACAATGGCTATGCATGCGGTCGAGGCCGGCTGTGCGTCACTGACGTTAACAGAGGAAGATACCGGTGGAATGGAGGTCCCGGAAATTTTGGAGCCATCAGATGCGATTCTCCACCATGAGTTGGTCGGGCATTTTCTCACTGATCGGCCGATCAAGTTTGATCATATGCAGCAGGTTCTTGCCTCGGTGTGGAGGCCAGTCAAGGGCATGCGTGTGCTACCACTCGACGACAACCTATTCCTTTTCCAATTTCCGCATCAGAAGGATCGCCAACGTGTATTGGACGACGGTCCATGGTCCTATGAGAATAACACGTTGATCTGCGCCGAGGTACCGCCTGGGACCAGACCTGAAGATGTGCCTTTGGAGGCGATTTCTTTTTGGGTCCGTATCCATGATCTACCGTCAGTGTACGCGTCATCAGAGTTCATCATCCACATCGGAAATTATGTGGGATCTTTTCTCGCAGCCGATCCAAATAACTTTGGAGGAGGATGGCGTAGCTACCAGCGTATACGGGTTCGTCTGGCCTTGCATGCACCGCTCAAACGCCGATTGAAGCTCTACCGTAAGGATGGATCTACGCAGTGGATTACGTTCAAGTATGAGAGGCTTGGCACCTTCTGTTTCTGCTGCGGTGTCTTAGGCCATTCTGATAAGTTCTGTAAGCGAGTCTACGATGAAGGTTTGGAGCCGGAGTCGTTTCCGTATGGAGGTTGGATGCGCGCTGACTCACGACGCCCAGCAAAACCTGTGGGCGCAAGGTGGCTCCTATCGGATCTCTCCCGGGATGTTGGTGCATCATCGGTCCCTCCACCCCCAGTCCCCTCGGTGAATTTGACGGAGGAGGAAGACAGTGGGGCGCTTCATGGCGACCTCAAACGAAGCAGGGAGGACAAAACTGATCTGACTGATATGGTTATGGCAGAGAACACTTCTACTTCTTCTCCGGAGGATCTGGCGGTCCAGATCCGCCCAGCCCAACGAGTGTTCTGAGCTGGAACTACCGGGGGTTGGGTAGCGACCGGACAGTTCAAGAATTACTGGGCACAGTGTCCAGAAAGCGACCCAGCTTCGTTTTTCTTACGGAAACGAAGGCTTTGTAATGGCAAGTGGAACGTGTAAGAATAAAATTGGGTTTCGAAGGTTTGGTGTGTGTGGAACGTACAGGTATGGGAGGTGGGCTTGCGTTGTTTTGGCGTGATGCGGGGTTGGCTACGTTACTAAGCTATTCGGCGAACCATATTGATGTTGTTGTTTCACTGCCGGACAGACCAGAATGGCGCCTAACGGGTTTTTATGGTCATCCAGATAGGTCCGATTGTCACCTTTCGTGGAATCTGCTTCGTCACCTCAGAGACCAATCACAGTTACCGTGGATTGTCATAGGGGATTTCAACGACATCCTCTGTCAAGCAGAAAAGTGGGGATTGCACTCACATCCGGCGGCTCTAATGGAGGCTTTTGGCGATGTTCTGGAGGAATGTAGCCTTGTCGATTTGGGCATGGTTGGCAATCCTTTCACTTGGGATAAGGGTCGCGGTACGGAGAGTTGGGTGGAGGAACGCCTCGATAGGGCGGTGGCGACGACGCAATGGCTAGACATCTTCGAAAATGCGGTAGTTTATAATGTGTTTATTTTGTCCTCTGATCATTCTGCCATTCTTCTTGATGTTGAGGATCGGAATGTTCGCGTGGCCAAGCGGGCATTCAAGTTCGAAACCGCGTGACTTCTTGAGGAGGGGTGCAGTAAAGTTGTGGATAACGCTTGGCGTAGCACGATTGGAATGGACTTCCAGGTTTGTATCGACGTGTGTGGTCGGCATTTGGGAAAATGGGGTGGTAAACCAAGAAAGTAGTTCAATTCTCCCATCATGCTCATCTCGAACTTATTCTGCATTAGCTTGGAAAATTTCTCACATAAAGTTTTATTAGTACTACCAAATATAATATCATCGACATAAATTTGTACCAATAAAATGTGATCATTTTCTTGAATTCTAAACAAGGTTTTATCAACAAGGCCTTTTGTAAAACCACAGTTAATTAGGAACGTTGATAGAGTGTCGTACCAAGCTCTCGGTGCTTGTTTTGACCCATATAACGCCTTCTTTAATCTGTAGACCTTATTAATATCACCTTTTACCTCAAAACCGGGAGGTTGCTCAACGTAGACTTCTTCTTCAAGTAAGCCGTTTAAAAATGCACTTTTCACGTCCATTTGATAGACAGTGAAATTCTTGTACGCGGCATATGCTAGAAATATTCTGATGGCTTCCAGTCTTGCAACGGGTGCAAACGTTTCATCGAAATCTATGCCTTCTTCTTGTGAATATCCTTTTGCCACTAAACGTGCTTTATTTCATATGACAATTCCATCCTCATTTCCTTTATTCCGAAAGACCCATTTTGTTCCAATTACATTGTAATTTTCAGGTCTTGGAACTAATTCCCATACGTCACTTCTTTTAAATTGATCGAGCTCTTCTTGCATTGCATTAATCCAATCTGGATCACTTAGAGCTTCTTCAATGCTTGTGGGCTCCACTTGAGAAAGAAAACAAGAAAATAAAGTATGTATATTTGAGGACCTTGTTTTTACTCCTTCTCGTGGATCTCCAATCACTAGCTCTGGAGGGTGATTTTTGAGCCATCTCAAGTCAGGTTGTAGGTTGCATGGGCTTTCCACGTTTCCTTGTTCAGTCGGTAAGTTGGAGGTAGACACATTTTGCTCATCAGATTGTTCTCCAACTTGCATTTCAACTTGAGAATTTTGACTTTCCACGTGGGGATCTTCATTGACTTCCACGTGTCCTTCACTATTGCAATCAATGTCCAATTGCTCCATACCCTGTATAATTTGATCTTTGAAAGATATGTCAGTATCATTAAATGATTTTTCAACTTGACAACTTTCCTGATCATTTTTGTTGCTCTGGGTTTTCTTCTTATGAGCTTCATCAAATGTAACATGAATTGATTCTTCTACCACCATTGATTTCTTGTTCAATACTTTGAATGCTTTGCTGGTAGATGAATATCCTAAAAATATTCCTTCATCTGCACGCTCATCAAAAGTCTTTAGATATGTTTTACCATTATTGAGAATAAAACATTTGATACCAAAAGTATGGGAATAATTAAGTTTAGGTTTTCTCCCTTTCCATAATTCATACGGAGTCTTGTTGTAAGACTTGTGTATCAAGCTCCGATTTTGCGTATAGCAAGCGGTGTTGATTGCTTCAGCCCAATATCTTTTAGGTAGCTCGGCTGACGTAATCATCACTCGTGCGGCTTCTTTTAGCGTTCTATTTCTTCTTTCGGCTACACCATTTTGTTGCGGTGTACGTGCGGCAGATAATTGATGTAGAATTCCTTGAGAATTGCAGTAGGCTTTAATTACTTGATTCACGAACTCTGTTCCTCGATCAGTTCGGATTTTTGCAATTTTCAAGTCTTTCTCGTTTTGTAGCAGCTTGAGTAGTTCTGGCAGCTTTTGCTCGACTTCGTTTTTCTTTTTGAGAAATATCGTCCATGTGTACCTGGAAAAATCATCAACAACAACTAGTGTATATTTCTTACCACTTAGACTTGCAGGGTCTACTGGACCGAATAGATCCATGTGTAGTAGACTCAGCGGTCTTGTTGTAGATTCTTGGGCTTTGGATTTGAAAGATGACTTGATTTGCTTTCTTCTTTGGCAAGCATCACATATTTGATCTTTCTTGTAGACAATATCGGGTAGACCTTCAACGAGTTTGTTTCTTGCTAGCTTGTTGATTGTCTTGAAGTTTAGATGATTCAACTTCTTGTGTCATTCCCAACTTGTTGCGTGTGTGTTGTTTGCTAGTAGACACACTAATTCTTTTGTTGTCTCCCAATCCACAACATACATATTTTTCTTCCTTATTCCTTCGAGCACAACTTCTCCCGAGGAATTATTCTTCACTTGGCACTTGTCTTTGAAGAACTCAACTAGATATCCTTTGTCACAAAATTGACTTGTACTTAACAAGTTGAATTTTAGACCTTCAACAAAGGATACATCTTCGATTTTCAGACCATTTCGAAAAATTGTACCAATTCCTTTTGTTATGCCGTATCGTTCATTTCCACCGAATACGACTTTTGGTCCTTCGATATTTTTAAGATTCACAAGACTAGATTTATTTCCAGTCATGTGTCTAGAACATCCACTATCGAAGTACCAAACTTCCTGCAAACAAATTAAACATTTTTAGGTACCCAACTTGGTTTGGGTCCTTGAGTGTTAGTCATTTTTGGTACCCAAATCCACCTTGTACTCACTGATCAAGTTTAGGTGATTGGTAACCATTAAACACATTATAATCATATTTAATTTTTGAAAATAATTTTTGTGCCGGTTTTTGAAAATTTACTCGATTCTTTGGCACATGGGAAGAAGATTGTTTGGGCCTAGGATAGGCATTAAATCTAGACTTAGTCCATGGTTTAATATTATCAAACCAATCTTGTCTGGGAGGATAAAATCTCCCTGCCTCAATTCTTGGATTCCTTCCCATTTTCCTATGAGGGCTTTGTGCACTAGACTCATTGGTGTGTTTCCATTTAGGAATAAACTTTTGCCTTTTTGTATATTGTTTAGGTGAAATAATATTTCTTTGGGGCTTCGGCCTAACAGTATTAATTTTGACATTCGTTTGATAACCAATTCCTTGTCTCACTGTGCTTTCTTGACCTTTTACAAATTTTTTACTACTTGGACTTTATTACTTAAAGTAGTAGTAGAATTGGCCAAGTTCTTGGAGGCTTGAGAACACGATGGATCATAACCGAGTCCGGTTTTATCACTTGAGGGTTTTTGCATATTTACCATATTGTCCATTATTTTGGATGAATGTGTAAATGTTGCTATAACCTCTCTAAGGTTGTGTTCTCTCACTTCCCTTGATTTACACTCTTCTTGAAGACAAATAATTTTATCTTTCAAGTCTTTCATTTCAAGTAGAGCATTTTGCAATTTCTCATTTATTTGATCTTTTTCGAGAATCAAAAGACAATTGCGCTCTTTGAGTTGAGAATGAGTGTCCATTACGGTTTGACATTCTTCCATTAAGTGAAAGAAGGACTCTCTAGAAAATGAAGAATTTACAGAATCATAAGAGTTAGATGTTACCTCATTTTCTTCATTTCCATTTGCCATAAGACACATGTCCTCGTAGGGTGAGTTGTTGGAGATGCTCATGCAAAACATTGCATTGTCATCCTTTGAGGTGTCACTTTCATCACTTGAAGATTCTTCTGACTCACTTATTTCAAGTGGGTCACTAATAAGTGCTTTTCTTCTCTCCTTTGTGAACCTTTTATCTTTGGGCTTGAATTCTTCCTGTTGAGAGTTAGAAACATTTGTATATTGACTTTTACTTACCTTAGGGTGTGGACAACTTGCTGCAAAGTACCAGGCTTTCTACAATTGTAGCATAAATTCGAATCTTCCTCAACAATTTCTTTCTTCGAATTCTTTGCTGCGTTCCACGATTTCCCTTGTGGATTTTTCTTGTAGTTGCTTCTCTTCATGAATTTCCTAAATTTCTTGACAAAGAGAGCAAATTGATCATTAGGCAATAATTCAACATTTTGTACTGACCTTGAGGTTGATGGTTGCTCGGCTATAAGTGCGTTGTTCTTTTCTTCATGATCTTCCTCTAATCTTGACTTCATCTCAAATTCATAAGCTTTTAGATCACTAAAGAGCTTATCGGTCGATAGGGTTTTTAGATCCCTATGATCTCTCATGGCCGTGACTTTCATGTCCCATGTAGATGGTAGACCACGTAGAATTTTGAGTGAAATTTCTTTTTGATTAATATCTTTTCCAAGATCATTAATCTCTCCTAAGATTTTGGCAAATCTTGTTTCCATGTCGGTAATATTCTCGTCGTTTAGCATTTTGAAATCCTCGAATTTCTTTAATGCTATAGTGAGCTTATTATCCTTTTCTTGCTCGTCTCCTTCACCAATTTGAATGAGCGTTTCCCAAACTTCCTTCGCGGATTGACACTTTCGAACTTTTGGAAATATCGTGTCATCGATAGATTTAAACAAAATATCCTTGGCAATATTGTCCATGTTATTTCTTGTTCTATCTTCACGAGACCATTCCGCTTTCGGTTTTGGAATGTATTGTGGAGTGTCACTTGTTTGTACGGATGAGGTGTTGACTTGCAAAATCTCAATAGGACCACTCGTAACTACTTCCCACATTTCATCATGTAATGCGGATAAATGTACCTGCATGCGAATTTTCCAATCATCAAATTTTTCTAAGGAAAGTAATAAATTTTGGGCAAGAGCCATATCTCTTTTCATCATCTTGATTTTTCGAGATCTGTCTAGCAGTCAAGATTGACTCAAATAGACAACCGCTCTGA
This sequence comes from Ipomoea nil, assembly GCF_001879475.1. Classification (NCBI taxonomy): domain Eukaryota; kingdom Viridiplantae; phylum Streptophyta; class Magnoliopsida; order Solanales; family Convolvulaceae; genus Ipomoea; species Ipomoea nil. The sequence goes on from NW_017618990.1 coordinate 36,372, forward strand.
TACCAATTATTGGTCCCGATAGGGTGGTGAAAGTCTAGAGGGGGGGGGGGTGAATAGACTTTCAAGCTTTTTCAAAAATAAATAACTCTTTGGTAACTTCAACTCTAAGTAACAAGTAAATAGAGTAAGTTTAAACTGCACATCGGAATAAGTAGTATGTAAAGAGTTATGCCCAATTAATAATTTAAATACGCATGTAAGATAGGTACAGATGATATTTAAAGTGACAAAGATATCTTGAATATATAAAGGAGATGCTTCACTCAATATATAATAACAATATCCAAGAATGTAAATAAATATCGTAACACGTCGACCGTGTAGCGAATGTTACATGCAACACGTCAAACTTGCTTAGAATAATTCAATATTTAAGCTCGAGAAGTTTGAGTCTCATGCATACGTGAAAACACACTAAACCCGAAAGATTAAGATAAACTGTGAATAGTAAACGGTTTAGTCGGATAAGATAGATAGATAGAGCAAATTATGTAAGTGCGGTATGTAAATGAGAGAGGCAATTTATAGTGGTTCGGAAGTGGCGTAATCTTCCTAGTCCACTTTTCTCCTTTTGCGTCTAGGAGAAATTCACTATCTTCCACACACAGTTACAATAGTGAATAAGCGCTACACAAGCACTTCTTCCGGATGTTTTGCACATAGCTACACCCAACTCCAAGTGTCTCGCACACAGCTACACTTAACTCCGAGTATTTCGCACACAGCTATACTCAATGCCAACTAAGTGTCTCGCACACAGCTACACTTAGCAACTACGAGTGTTTTGCACACAGCTACACTCACTAGAGTATTTTGCACACAGCTATACTCTTTTTACAATTACAAATACAAAGGTAATTGTATCTCTCTCCAACTAGATTTTTGAGACTATTCAGACCAAGTCTCTAAGAATATTTGAGAACTTGCACTTTTAAATTTTCGTGTGTATTGCACTTCTATCTCGTGTCTATCTTTTGCACCTTTTCACCGCTGCTTATGTCTTCAAGTCTTCATGGCTTTTTATAGGCAATCAAATATATCCATTGGAGTGGGATAATTTGATATTTGAAATTTGAATCTTCATAGCCTGATATTGTTGACAATAGTAGGTCTTCAATTTTGATTTGATTGTCAACTTGCCTGACAAATAATATTTTATCACAACTTGATTTTCTAGTTGTTTCTTAAAATATTATTTTTCTTGTTATTTTGAATATCCAACGTATCTTTGAAATAAATCCATCTAATGGAATTCACTTCTAGGATAAGTTTTTATATTCATGTCTTCATAAATATTTTTCCGTTCTGATCAAATGTCTTTCAGGCAATTTTGGATTCTTGTAGCATGTGGGTAGACTTAGAATAAATTCCTTCGAATTTACCCAATTTCTGATCATCTTTGCTTTTTTGCCACGTTGTGCTCCTTTGACTTTGAACATCGTGCTCCTTTGACTTGAACATTGTGCTTTTCTGATTTGGTCACATTGTGCTCCTTTGGACACATCGTTCTTGTTCACATTGTGCTCCTGTAGAACATTGTGCTCCTTAGCACACATTGTGCTTGTCAGCCTTAGCACACATTGTGCTTGTCGTGCTCCTTTGACTTGAACATTGTGCTTTTCTGATTTGGTCACATTGTGCTCCTTTGGACACATCGTTCTTGTTCATATTGTGCTCCTTAGCACACATTGTGCTTGTCAGCCTTAGCACACATTGTGCTTGTCAGCACACATCGTGCTCTTTTTAATACGTTGTGCTCTTTTTGAAAACTTGACTTGTAAAAATAAGTCCTTGGGGGGGGGGGGGGGGGGGGGGAATCAATCTCGAGTGTGATCGTTTTGAGTAAGGACTTCTACCATTTCGCCGTTAGGCTCATCCGATCATTCTTTGCAATGTCATTCCTTTATGCTTCTTTCTCGGATGAATACTCGTAGGACCAAAATTAATTTCTCAAATTAATTTTGTTCTTCCTATGGTAGATTCCTTTTGACTCGATATTCTGATTTATGATGCTTGTACTAAAAGACCTAAAAACTAAGGGGATCTAAAGTACATTTGGCTCATCAAAACTTACAAAAATATTCCTATCAATATATCCCAACTCTTTGGTAAGCCGCATCCTGAAAGCGAAGTATTATCCTAAAGGTGAGTTTCTCCACGCTCAATTGGGGGGTAACCCAAGTTACATATGGAGAAGTATTATGGCTGGTCAATCTATTCTCAAAAAGGGCTCCGCCAGAAGGATTGGGGACGGCAAATCAACCAAAATTTGGGCTTGGCCATGGTTGGCGGATACTCAGGGACCTGGACTTCACACCCCATTTGTCGAGGAATTAAAAGATGCCACTGTAAGCGGTCTTATTGATGCGCAAGGTAGGTGGGATGAGGAGATTATTCGTGACATTTTCTTAGAGACCGATCACAGCAGAATTCTGGCAACTCCAATTTCTATTTTACATAGCGACTCTTGGCGTTGGCAGGGAGACATGCCAGGTATGTACACGGTTAAACATGGATACAATTTGTTAGCCGGGGATCGCCAGCCGACTGATAACGTATCACCTTTCACAGCCTGGAATAAACTTTGGAGTTTGCCTGTACCGCCGAAAGTGCGTAATTTGTTGTGGAGATGTGCTCGTGGAATTTTACCCGTGAAGGAGACTCTGAAGCTTCGTCATGTGTGGATCGGGGGTGGTTTCCCTTTATGTGGTTTCCCGTTGGAGACTCTGGATAATCTGCTATGTGAATGCATCATTGCGCACAAGGTTTGGGGTGATGAATTGAATCTAAATGTGTTTACGGTGGTGGCATGCATGGAGACAGTGCTGGGCTCATCATCAACTGATAATGCGGTGCACTTAGCGGCGGCCTTCTGGATATTGTGGTCTGCACGCAATACCAGTGTCTGGAGAAACAAAACTAAATCGGTCGACGACTTGTGCAGTCAGATTCATCTCTTACGCTGCCAGTGGAGTGAAACATGCAGGAGGGGTACACCGTTAACTCAAACCGTGCGGTCTACTGTCGCTTGGACTCCTCCACCGTCTTCGTGGTTGAAATGTAATGTTGATGCAGCTCTTTTTGCAAGCGGAGCGGGATTTGGTGCGGTCCTACGTGATCATGAGGAACGTTTTGTTGCAGCATATAGCGATAAGCTGGCTAGTAACAATGACCCGTTCATGGCGGAAGCAATGGCAGTGAAGGAGGCACTCACGTGGTTGAAGCGTTACAATCGTAATAAGGTAGTCATAGAAACTGATTGCTTAAACTTTTCTATTGCTTTTAATTCGCGTTGTTTAGATTTCTCGTAGGTTGATTTAATTGTTAAGCAGTATCAGCTGCTAGCTTGTGACATTGGGAACATTCAGGTTCGCCATGTTAATCGGTCAGCGAATCATGTGGCTCACGTGCTTGCACAAGCAACTGGTTCTGAGTCTGTCCTAGGGTCGTAGGATGTTCACCCACCCCGGTGTATTTCGACTTTATTGAATTAATCTACTGGTTTTCTTTGGCTTCAAAAAAAAAAAAAAAAAAAAAAAAAACTAGAGGAAATAGCTTCAGAGAGACGATTGCTTTAATTTGCTCAAGAAAATTTGTTAAGGACCATTTATATCTTCCATGCATGCATAGCTGTCATTGTTTGCTCTAGCGATCTGCCAAACCATCCATTTACCCATAAATAAATGAATCATCCTGTTTGTGCTTGCGATTACGGTTTGACCGGCGAGGTGGTAAGTTAATACGCCGCCGTGTGTGTTGCAGAATCCCTATCAAGAGGCAACAGCCTTGATGAAAGGTTGACATCACTTGTCCTTAGGCGCTTATGCATCCAGTGTTGATGATGATTATCCACCACCTTCTGTTTCTTGGCGATGACTCCTTCCTCCTCCTCCTCTACTTGTATCGAATTATTTTGTGGTTTCTTGGGACCAATAATTATCAATCTTTTGCGTTTGGTTGGCAAGGAGAGGGAGAGGGAGGAAGCAGCGCAGCGTCAATAAGATCATCAAAATCCGGACGATGATGATTCCTGATGGGTTTCTTGGTTGGCGGGAAGAGGGAGAGGGAGAAGGAGGAAGCAGCGTGAATGAGGTCTGCCAAATCTCCACGATTCTTGGTCGGCAAATAATAATCTTCAATTCTTGGGGCACTTAGAGCACTGGGAGTGGGGTGGTCTTCATGATCTTATGATCCTGAAAAAAGCGTAATCTGTTGATGATGATTGGGCACTGGCAGAGCAAGAACAATGGGTGCTTCTTCATCATCATTCACGGCTACAGCCTCATTATCCTCCACCGTTGTAGTCTTCATTGAACACAGCCTCTCCATTGCGCTATTTTCCTTCTCACACATTATTATAGTATATATTTTCAGAGTAGGTGTAAACCATCAAAGTGTAGGCACTGCACATATATGTTTTAATTTTTGGAAACTATGAGAAATGCATACATATATAGAATAACCTAATTCCAATGCCAGTGGGATTAGGAAACTAGTTAGCCCTAATCATAAAACAAGATATATATTTTTTCCCGCTCTCATCTGGGCTAGGAAATTAATTTTGAAAAAAAAATGCTCCCATTTGATTAAACCCACATGCTATTGCATAATTATCTTGATAGTTAAGGTCTTATATGTATCAAATTCTAAATTCTTAAGTTTTTGTTTAATCTCTCACTAACTTTCCTATATGCTATTGAAGAACTAAAAATGATTTTTTTTTTCTTTAATCATGTTCTATTATATTTCCAAGTGTTCTTTTAGTACGTAATTGGCCTGAATTGAATGACATTTTTGGTGTTCCAGCCACTGTTGAAGATATATATAGTTCTATCTTTTCACCTATTTAATTAATTATACAAGCAATATCTGTGGAAGGACAAAAGACAAACCTGTCTACAGATTACATCATTAAGGTATGTACGGTAATACTTTTTTAAACAATTAGAAATTTAGCTTCTTTCTAAAACAAAAAACATATAGTTGAAAATGGAATATATGTTAAGAAGCTAAGCTGATCTTTGTTTCAATTCAACTAATTTCAAATTCTTGGACTTGATGTTTGTGCTGACACAATAGTAGAAATGCTATGAGAAGAGGTATCTCGGGCGGCCAAAATAAAATATTAACAACAGGTACAGAAAATCTGTTGTGTGAAAGCCTCAATTTAGCCTTACACAATGTAACAGGACGAGAGAAAAATTTCGCATTAGCAGCAAATTAAATGTTTGTTTGGAAATTCTTGTTAGATTGTTAATTTGTTAGAAAACATGTGCTTCACTTCCTTTTGTTGTGGTCAGTATATATTATTCTTTTTGTAATGTTAGATCATGGCTAATTGGCTATTCCGTGTATGTTGGCTTTGCTATTCCTTGTGACCACAATAGTAGCCAGAGCACAGAACCTTGTTGGCCCAGGCATACATGGTGCAAAATCAATTTTGCTAGAGAAGGAACACGATTAGTTCAAAGTCTAAGTGCCTGAAAATAATTTGATATCGGATTTGTATATATTAGAGAAAGTTTGGGAAGAACATTTACTATTTACTATTCTGAGTTACTGCTACTTTTTCTGGAGACATGGTAATTGCATTATTCAAGTGAATGGTGTAATACTTACACTGCATGATGTTGCATTTGTTGATTTTTGAAATTACCAAATGTTTTCTTTCTATGGAAGCAAGCTACTGATTCATATCTGGCTGAAGTTTTTTGTTAGGTGCCTCGGTTGCAATTGATGCTGGAGGGGAGGCTCTGTGGAAGGTGCAGAATTCTGGAGTATGTTATTGATAACTCTTTATTTCTTTGTTTTACCGCCTCATACATGAAGCTGATTCTAAATAATTGTTCAGAATTAACAAGTGAATTTTAAAATGAGGAAGCAATAAAATTTACTGCAGGCTTGTGTTGCCCTTTGTTGTTTAAAAAAAAAATAAAAAATCTGCATTCTCATACACTCATGGACTTTGCTGTCATCTTGAATATACTATGTAGTCCATTAATTGTCTCCTTAGTGCTAGAGTATTGATACATTAAGTTTAGCATAAGTGGAGTAGGAATACTCTCTTTTACTATAGGATATAGCTTTAAGATTGAGTGGATTTAGGGAGGATCTTCGATTATATAAGTGAAAGGCTAAAAACTGTAATAATACCGTTTCAAAATGCGTCCATAATCGAGTATCCATATATGATATTCATAGTATTATCAATTGACAGATATGGATCGGAGTTGGATGTATGAGAAACGCAGTACACTCAAATATATACAAGGGGTTCAAGAGTTTATACAATATGCTGAAGAAAATAGAAACAAAAACGCGGAAGATTTTATAACGTGCCTGTGTTGTGATTGCAAAAATTTTAAAAGATATCGCAGTTCTGAGGAAGTGAAGATCCATTTGATTCGCCGTGGCTTTAAGGAAGGGTACGATAGATGGATATGGCATGGTGAAGATCCATTTGATACGCCGCGAGTTGTGGGCACAATACTTTGTAGATCGGTGCTTGTAACTTTAGTTGGTTTAAACATTATCTTTATTATTATTAATTAACTTATGTTTATGTTTTGTTAAAAAATTGTATAATTATATTGTGAAGTATATATAGTTATGTTTGTGTTGGTAATTACTAGTGTTAATTTGTTGTTGAATAGATACGTTTAATTCGTTGTTAATGGTTTTGTAAATTTTTGTGTGAATTTGGAAAATTCTGTACAGGTTTAATTTTGAACAAATAAAATTAGGGAATTATTGTATTTTTAGAGTAAATTAGGAATAAAAAAAGGTGGGCGGATACATTTATTAAAAAAAATAAAAAAAACTTTCTGCGACACCCTCAAGCTCGTGGGTGTCGCGGATATTAACTAACAAAATGACTTTCCGAGGCACCTGCTATAGCAGGTGCCTCGAAAAGTCCTAATAAAAAAAAATAAAAAATTCGTGGTCAGCTTTCCGCAACACCCTTAACGGGTGACGCGGAAAGCTAACTACTTTCAGCGTCACAGGATTCCGAGTCACCTGTGCAGGTGACTCGGATAGTATTTTACAGGAGACTCGGATGCAGTTTTTTATACTAGTGCTATTAAAAAGAAACATGGTCGAACAGTTTCTTATTGAATTCTTCCAAAAAGATTGAACCCCAACCCTAAGGGTTCCCCACATCCCGGCCCACCAGAACATCTGGGAGGATGTAAATCATGGTAACTCAACTGAACATGAACTACAGAGACTAGAACTTTGAACAGTTTCTTATTGAATTGGTTCTAGGTTATGTTATCTTTTAAAGAGGTTTTGGTTTTTTCTCTTATCTACCTTAATATCCTATTTCTAATTTTAGTACGTATTTCGCATTTTTTTTTCTTTTTTATTTGCTCTAAAATGCATTACGTCCAACAATCATTGGTTTACCTTGCAGTATAAATAGAGTCATGTATATTAATTGAATAATTTTGATCACTTACCATTAGCTAATATTAATTAGTGGGAAAATGGACAAATGAACTCAATTCTTAAAAGTGCAATTGCCCCATTCATTTTTTTTTTTTTTTTTAAGTTTCATGTAAACATTTAAATTTAAAAAACCAAAAAAAAAAAAAAAAAAAAAAAAAACCAATTAACCCGGTTTACATGAAACTTTTTTTTAAAAAAAATGAATGGTGCTTTTCTTTTTCTTTTTAATAAGAAAACACAACCTTTATTAATTAATTGGAAACATCCCACAAGATTACATCAAAAAGAAAAAGAAGGGGCAAAATCAACTCGAATCCCTACAATCAGCTATGAACACGACTTCCTTAGGTAGCGTATGTGCCAGTAGTTTACGAATATCCTCAAGCACTAAATCAAAAGATGAGTCAAGTTACTCAGCCCTTGAATAACCAGAAGTAGTGCATCTGATGTTCCATTTCCTTTAACCACTTTAACCCTTCAATTCCCTGATACTAATTAATGATTATTGGTTCAGCCAACTTTGATTGATAATATGTTGGAAAATTGGTCAGAATATGTCGTAGATCTAGGCTACTGTTTATATAGGCTGAGTATAGAAGAAATCCTGAATCAATCGGTGACGTGCGCAAGACACTACCTTAAAAGCAAATATTGCCCGGAGACGGTAACAGTCTTACCGGTTGCTTTTGACCAGTTAACACCGAAGCTCTGGATTGCAGAAGAGAAGAAGAGAAGAATGTATTGAGCGTTTAGAGCTCAGGAGGAGCAGGGTATTTATAGCTATAGAATTACCTGTTCCTCCTCTCTTAGCCATTCAATTTCCACTAAAATAGGGGAGTGGTGTAGAGGACCACATTTGTAGGAGTTAAACCTCACTCCACAATTTATTGTGGATGGAAATAATTCACACTTATTTGGGTGTTATTCCCAACTTCCCCCACACACTCAACAAGTGTGAATGAAGTCGATGTCTGAGCGGAAGTGAGCGCTGACCTTAATGCCAGTGGTTTAAACCTTGAACTGACACGTAGTGACTTGAGCAACTTTCTCCTTAGTAGTGAATTGAATCTTGAACTAGCAAAGGAGAGGTAGTTTTGAAATCATGTGCACACATCAGCACCCATTATGCAGGTTCTTCGGAAGTCAAACTCTTTGACTTGTGGTCTACCTCTGTGTAGACCCTAGCTTAGAACATCTCATGTTCAGTTGCTTTATGAGTACGTAAGCTTGGCTTACTTTGTTAATTTTAAGCTCATTTCCTTCTATGTATCGAGGACGGCCTTTCTATTTAGTCCTTTAGTGAGAGGATCTGCTATTCTTCTCGGGCTCCATATACTCTAATGTGAGTGCTCCAGTCGTAATCAACTGTCTTACAGACTCATGTATGACCGTTATGTGCCTTTTTGTGAGTTACAGTGTATGGGCATAGCCGGTGTAGCACACCCCCACCATGGCACGTCTGCCAGTAGGTCTCTCAGCCACTCGGCTTTTTGCCCAACTAGATCAAGAGGTATAAATTCATTCTCCATTGTTGATCTAGCTTATACAAGTATGTTATGTCTATCTTAATATAGACTTCCACCATGTCTAAGTCTATTTCACCATAGACTTTTAACTCTGACAAGTCTAATCGTATTATAATTTTTTATGTCTTGTCAAGTCCACCTCAATATAGACTTTTAACTCTATCAAGTCTATCTCAGTATAGACCACCTTTAAAGGCTTATAGAGTAGTTAAGTACATAAATCAGTTGTAAGTCTTTTCTTTCTATCATAGGCATTGTTCTTTGCAATGCAAACGACAGTTTGTGAATCACAATGTATATGTAGTGAAGGTGTTAGCTAGACACCCCCAAAACTCCACGTTTATCAACATATTTCTTAGCCACTCAGCTTCTTGGGATAACCCCATTATCATTCATAAGAGGCGGTTAGCCCTTTTCTACTCAAGTTAGGGATCTCTTTAGGTTTACCTCAACATAGACCATCCCAATTGAGTATAAGTCACCAAGAACACTTTGTACCCATGTCATTATGCGATGAATTCATTAGGTTTGTCTCAACAAAACCACCATTTTTCAAAGAGTTATGAATTCATTAAGCTGTAGCTCAACCTCACAAGTACACACACTGTCGGAATGACCAACTAGCACTACTACAGAAAACGGTTTTAACGTCGGTTAAAATACCTCATTTAACATCGGTTATCTTTTGACGTCGTCTTAAGAGACGTCGTATGTAATATACGGCGTCGGGTTTTAGGTAAAAGCCGACGCCGTATATATATATATATATATATATATATATATATATATATATATATATATATATATATATATATATATATATATATATATGTATATATATATATATATATTTTTTTTTTTTTTTTTAAATTAATTTACATACGACGTCGGCTTTTAGGTAAAAGCCGAAGCCGTATATATTTATTATTTAAAAAAAAAAATAATTAACCCCTACGGCGTCGGTTTTTAGGTAAAAGCCGACGTCGTATATATATATATATATATATATATATATATATATATATATATATATATATATATATATATATATATATATATTTTAAAATAATAAATATATACGGCTTCGGCTTTTAGGTAAAAGCCGAAGCCGTATATATTTATTATTTTTTTAAAAAATAATAATTAACCTACGACGTCGGTTTTTAGGTAAAAACCGACGCCGTATGTTATTATTTTTTTTATTTATATGCTTTTTATGTTTTCTACCCAACCTGTATCAATTTTCAAATCCTGCGCAGCTAGCAATTTAACATTCAGCATTCAACATCAACTAATTTATTAAACTAATTCAAACTATTAAACATGAAACTAATATAAAGAACACAATTCATTAAGCTAATTCAAGCTACTAAACATAAAACTAATATAAGTACCACAATTCAACAAAACTACTAAACATTAAGCCAATAAACATAAACTAATTTTAAACGTAAAGTATCAAACTATTAAACATGAAACTAATATAAAGAACACAATTCATTAAGCTAATTCAAGCTACTAAACATAAAACTAATATAAGTACCACAATTCAACAAAACTACTAAACATTAAGCCAATAAACATAAACTAATTTTAAACGTAAAGTATCAACTAAGAAGCGTTTTATTAACCCATTCATCAATAAGAAACTTAGACCATTTGTCTCTAACTTCATCAATCTCTTTTTTGTTGTAGGGCAATCTTCCTTGTCTTTCCAAAGCCTACAAAGTTCAAAAGAAATAAAATTAATAAATAAGCAAGTATTTTTAAACATTTGAAGCCAAAAGATATATTAAGAAATTACTTGCCTTATCCATTCCTTTGCTTAGATTGTTGGAAACAATTTCCAACATGAACTTCATCACATAATAACCACATTCGGTGGTTCCCTTTTGTATAGCACACTACATTGAATTACAATAAAAATAAAATAAATTAATAAAAAAAAAACAATAAGTTAGTTTGCATGTTTTACAAAGTGAATGAAGTACTTACCGAACATATAGTCCATTTTGGTGAACGATTTTGTTTCTTTCCACTCATCATGTTTGTTGCAGTCATACACCTATTAATATAAGACAGAATATATATAAATACTTGGCATCACTAGTTTAATGATAACTACTAATTAATTATATAAATTTACATACGTTTCCATTATATGTTTAATGTCTTCACGCGGCCCATGACCAAGTGAATCAAACTAAAAAATTTCATTTAGTCGAGGACAAATCGCCATCAACATCCAATGCTCACTACAAATAAATAATTTATTAGTTTTAAGTGAATATAATATATAATAAAAATATATTATATATAAGTACTTTTATTTAAAACGTAATTAATACTTACTTGAGAACATATGGGGCTAAGTATACCAATTTCTTCCCCGACTGCATGGTGGCATTTATATATGATTTCCTGTCTTCCATATTATTCATTTGTGGTTGAATCCAATATGGATCTAGGAAGCCATACGTGTCATTTGATGCCAACTCAAAACTAATGTAAATACCCCTATTCACAAACACAACCAATTATATATAGATTACCAACTATATAAATATAAAACTATTATGAATAAATAATACTAAAGAACTTATTACCTCATAAAGAACTGAACTAGAGAAACATCGATGGTCTCCATATTTAAGAAATGCATTATCTCATCACTTAGAAGGTGCAAGTCATAATCAATGTTGCCCATAATACCACGAGCCACATGGACCACAAGAGGGTGTTCAAAACGGCGAGCTATTGAAAAAGGCCTTTTTGCATCCATCAGTCAAAGAATCATCATCAGGTATAGTGAATTGTTGATGAACGGATTGCACACCCGAATGAAAAGTCAATTTGGTCTTTTCTTTTGACTGTGAATTATAATACAAGTAAGAATTATTATTTTAAAAAGTAAATTACTTACTATTTTAAAATAGAAATATTTTCAGTATACATACCACATCAGCTTTAGTACATAACTCTACCAGCTTCTTTGGCCAAGCAATAAAGTGTTGAATTGCATCACCTACAAGCTGAACCTCACTGGTGGGGATTGGTACATGTGCACTTGGATCACTAACTTCATTTACGCTCACCTTCACATGATTTATATCCAGTACAACCCCATGAACCTGTCCACCATTGTAAGCTGTCCCATATGCTACTGGACGTCTAATTGGATCTTCTAAGAACAGTTGACATCGTGCCCCTAACTACAATAATTTTTAATTAAAAATCATATAAAATTTTATTGATAAATAATAATAAGATAACTTTAAACGAATACTTACAGCCGGTAAATTACTAAAAGGGTCTGGGGAACTAGCTTTGTCACTTGGAGGTAGTGACACAACATCCACACATACGTCATCCACCTGCTTTGCTTGTAAAGGAGTCTGCATAGCACTAAATTTCAACATCATACTAGCTATTTTTGCCTCAAATTGCTCAGTTAATCGTTGACCAAATTCCTCCCGTTCAGAAATATTTTGCTGCTTTTGTTTCTCTAACGCTACTGCAACAGCATCATCAACCATTTGTTGAACATCTTCAGGAGGCTTTTCGCGACGTTTTGCATGGCCAAATACACTTTTGAAGCCATGTCCTCTTCCCATGGCTCTAACACGTCCAGAATGCTCATCAGTACCCAATGCAACAGTCAATGAATCTTGTCTTCCTTTCTCAACAAATTCTCCTTGAGAAATTTGGATCTCAAGAGCATCCTAACATATATAAAAATTATTCAATAATAATTACTATTACTTTAGTAAATGAAAACATATTTACTTACAATTTTTTCCGCCACCAATCTTGTTGATTCAGTGCGATAATTTCCTGACTTGTCAATTCTTGCTTTCTTCCACTTTTCGGCTCTACGTGGAGGACTTGGAGGACTCATTGTATACGTCGGATCTGCATCAGCCAACACTTGTTTTTCTTTCAACTTCTCATTCATCATCATCTTCTCCAACCTTTTATAACCTCCTCGAGCTAAAAGATGTGGATGAATATTCTTAGCTTGTATGTCTTGATATTTTTTTCTTTTTGCCTATATAAATACAAAATATTAATCAAACTCTTTACATGTCCCTCATAATAATGATAGAGTTTATGTTGGAAATATTGATAGAATAATAACGATACCTCATATGCTGAACCTGTATGCGACTTTACAAACTCATCCCATGTCTCTTGTTCAATGAAGTTGTATTTTATACATGGGCTCATACCTGCAAAACTACCGTATATATACTTGCTCACCAATTTCGCTTTAAAATCTTTCCACCGATCACCCACATATTTTAACCATTCTTTCCTCATATCAGTTGTGTCGGGAATATCATAAGTATTCTGCAAAACAAAATTATTTATTAGTTAGAAATGTAATTATAGAAACTTTATGAATAAATCAAAATCTTACAAAATTAAAAGTTACCAGGATTTGTTTCCAAATAGTACTCTTAATATTTTCTGGGACATTCGGCTATTCATCTATTGTGATAGGAGTATGTATTCGTCCCACTAATGCAACATAACTTTTAAATGCACTGCTTTCTGGCCCATAGACAGGCTCTAATCCATCAAGCTCAATGTGGTGTTTCCCTTCAGTAGAACGCTGCAGAATGAGTTTTTGCATACGAGTGGCGCCCCTCGTCTTAGAAGTAGTATTACTACTTTGAGTAGTATGAGTATCTTGTGTAGTACCATCCTGTGTAGTACCATCACCATTTGCTGAATCCATACGCCTGTTTAGAAACAAAAATTATTAGAATATATAAAAGTACTACAATAAGAAAACTAAAAAACAAAATAAATAGCGGGCATTACATGTAATAATCAATTATCACATATCCCTTCATGATGATTATCTCGTGATGCATGTACTTCATCTATCTCATTATCAATAATAGTGGGCAATAAACTTGAAGAAAATGGTGGTATTTCCTCAATATCAAAACTAACATCTTCATTCTCATCTCTAGTAATTTGTCTCTTTCCATGAAGAACAATTGACCATTTTTTGTCACAAGGATCACTAATATAAAAGACTTGTTTTGCTTGGGATGCCATTATGAACTGCTCATTTTTGTGCCCTTCACGATTAAAATCAACAAGTGTAAATCCCAACTCATCAACTTTTACACCATGTTTATTATCTACCCATCTACATCGAAACACCGGCACCCTAAACAAAACATAATCAACTTCCCATATTTCTTCAATCACACCATAATATGACAACTCTGCAAACACGTGATTTGTATCTTTCGAACTACTGAAATGCATGGAATTTGCAACCAAAGTAACTCCACTGTTTTGCATAGTGCTCTTTTCATCTTGAGCTTTTGTATAAAAAGAAAACTCATTAATGTCATATCCATTATAGCATAGGACATCCAAACCAGGACCATGTGCTAACCATGAAACAGTTTCAGACATATTATTCTCTTCAATAACTTTATTTTTGAACCAACGAATAAAAGTTCGATTATGTTCGCCCACAATCCACATGTCTGTCCTTCTTGGATTTTTCTCTCTAATCAATGCCTTGTGTTCATCTAAATACGGCTCGACTTCACTTGTATTATGCAAGATGTACAAGTGTGCCTCCTCAACATCTTCACGAGGCATAGTCTTCACTTTGACTCCTCGAGTACCCTTCCCAGCAATTCTTCCTTCATGTCGATTAGTAGAAACACCAATAGCCTCTACCCCTGCCAAATATTCTGTACAAAACTCAGTAACCTCCTCTGCAACATAGCTTTCAACTATAGATGCTTCCGGCCTATATCGGTTCCTAACATAACCTTTTAATACTTTCATGTACCGTTCAAATGGGTACATCCACCTCAAATAAGCTGGACCACAATGTTTGATCTCTCTCACCAAATGACAAGCAAATGAACCATGATATCAAAAAATGAAGGTGGAAAGTGCATCTCTAGCTGACACAGTGTAACAATAATGTCATTTTGCAATTCATCTAATTTGTCTGGATCAACAACTTTCCCACATATTGCATTGAAAAAGAAACAAAGTCTTATGATGGTATATCTCAACTTTTTAGGTAATATGCCTCTAACAGCCACTGGCAATAGTTGTTGCATTAAGACATGACAATCATGAGACTTCAACCCCACCAACTTTAAATCTTGCATATTAACAAGTTTACTGATATTTGATGAATACCATTGTGGTACCTTTACTCCACGTAAACACTCACAAAAACTTATTTTCTCCTTTCTTGATAAAGTATGAGCAGCTGGAGGCAAATATGTTCTCTTATCCCCGCAACGTGGAGCTAATGTAGGTCGTATACACATTTCAACCAAATCCAATCTAGCATTGAGTCCATCTTTAGTCTTACCTTTAATGTCTAAAAGAGTTCCAACAAGACTATCACATACATTTTTCTCCACATGCATCACATCAATACTATGTCTCACATCTAGTGTCTTCCAATATGGAAGATCAAAAAATATAGATTTCTTTTTCCACGGACTCTTCTAGATCTCTTTTGACCTCTTACCTCTTTGAGATTGAAGCTTTTGAGTCTTACCAAAAGTAACATTGATGCATTCAACTCGTTCATAAACTTGATTCCCTGTTAATGGTTGTGGAGCATCTGTATAGTCTTGAACCCCATTGAATGCCTTTTTTAATTTTCTATAAGGGTGAAATTTATAAAGAAATCTCCGATGCCCCATGTATACAGTCTTTCTACCATGAACCAGTTGATGATAACAGGCATTATCTTCACATATGGGGCATGCCTTATGACCTTTGACACTATATCCAGACAAGTTACCATAAGCTGGAAAGTCATTGATTGTGCAAAAAAGCATTGCATGCAACTTAAAAGTCTCCTTCCGGTATGCGTCAAACACTAACACACCTTCATCCCATAATTGCTTCAAGTCATCAATCAAAGGCGCCAAAAAAACATCTATATCATTACCTGGTTGTTTTGGCCCAGAAATCGTCAAGCTTAATAATATGTATTTGCGTTTCATACACAACCACGGGGGGTAGATTATAAATTATCAACATAACTGGCCACGAGTTATGCTTGCTACTTAGGTTCCCGTGAGGGTTAATACCATCAGTACAAAGTCCAAGTCTAAGATTTCTCGACTCGTGGCCAAATTCAGGAAATGCATTATCAAATGTTATCCATTGAGAAGAATCAGTCGGGTGTCGAAGCTTGCCATCTGAAATTCTTTCATCTGCATGCCATGATAAGTTCTTCGCATCGCTTGGATTTGCAAACATGCGCTTAAATCTTGGAAGAATTGGGAGATACCACAAAACTTTAGCTGGTGGACTTTTCAAACGTACTTTACCACTCTCTCTTGTTTTATAACGAGATGCCCCGCATATTGGACATGCATGCAAGTCTTTGTAATCATTCCTAAACAATATGCAATCGTTAGGGCAAGCATGTATTTTTTTGTATCCCATACCCATGGGACACAACATCTTTTTGGCATCATATGTACTCTTGGGAAGTTCATTACCATCTGGAAGCATATCATTGACTATTTTAAGTAAAGCAGTAAAGCTCTTGTCGCTCCACCCATTCCCAGCTTTCAAGTTGAGTAATTTTAATACAGCAGATAATCTGGTATATTTACTACACCCTGGCCATAAAGGTTGTTTTGAATCATTCAATAATTCATCCAACTCATTTGACCGATTGGTAAACTATTCTCCAACATCGCGAAACATTTCATCCAACCGATCTTCAGACTCATCATCTTCATTGTCAACATACATGTTAGATGGTGTAGCCACATCGCTTTCACCGTGCCAAATCCATTGTGTATAATATGGATTAATCTCATTAACAATTAGATCATCATATATGTCTTCTTCACCTAACCTTTTCTGATTACAACATTTCATACAAGGACAGAAGAACCTCTTATTACTATTCGGAAGGTTATTATTTGCAAACTGTAAAAAATTTCTAACTCCATCTTCATATTCCTGACTAAGTCGATTAGCTTTCATCCAACTTTTATCCATCACAAGCCAATCTAAAATAATAATAACCTAGTTAAACATTTGTTAACAACATTTTAACAAATTTATATACTTATAACTACTACAACAACTACACTATATTCATTTCGGCCAATTAGTATTACATTTTTCTCACAACATTTTAAGTTAAATTATTTGGTAAGTTATATACTTGAAAAAGGCAAATTATGGACCAAGATTCACCTAGCATGGTGGGCCTTGGTCCAAAACAACATCATTTTATATTAAGTATCAACTAGTGCAATATATTCAATAACATCATCATGTATTATACACTTAGCTTGTTCACTTATATTATTTGGTAAGTTATATACTTGAAAAAGGCAAATTATGGACCAAGATTCACCTAGCATGGTGGGCCTTGGTCCAAAACAACATCATTTTATATTAAGTATCAACTAGTGCAATATATTCAATAACATCATCATGTATTATACACTTAGCTTGTTCACTTAAATTATTTGGTAAGTTATATACTTGAAAAAGGCAAATTATGGACCAAAATTCACCTAGCATGGTGGGCCTTGGTCCAAAACAACATCATTTTATATTAAGTATCAACTAGTGCAATATATTCAATAACATCATCATGTATTATACACTTAGCTTGTTCACTTAAATTATTTGGTAAGTTATATACTTGAAAAAGGCAAATTATGGACCAAGATTCACCTAGCATGGTGGGCCTTGGTCCAAAACAACATCATTTTATATTAAGTATCAACTAGTGCAATATATTCAATAACATCATCATGTATTATACACTTAGCTTGTTTACTTAAATTATTTGGTAAGTTATATACTTGAAAAAGGCAAATTATGGACCAAGATTCACCTAGCAAGCTAAGATTTGTTCACTTAAATTATGTATTATATTCATAATATTTGTTCTATATGTCTATAAACTAAACCTTATTCCTTAATGTTCATACACAATTATTCCTAAAATTTCAAGATATACACAATAATATATAAACAAAATTTCATAAAATTCCACATATACACACAACAATTCATAATTGACCCACTAACTTATAAAATTAAATATATATACACAATTATTCCTAAAATTTCAAAAATATACACAATAATAATATATAAAATTCAAAATTCAAAAAATATATATACATAACCATTTTTAATTTATAATATATATATATATATATATATATATATATATATATATACACGTACGTACCTTGCAGGAGAGGCGGCGAGCGGCGAGCGAGGACGACGTAGGGCAACGGCGAGGACGACGGCGAGGCACTATTGCGAGCGAGGCCGAGGACGACGTCGACGTGCGGCGAGCGAGGCCGAGGACGACGACTTAGGCGGCGGTGGAGTGCATCGGTGGCGTAGGGCGTTCGGCGGCGGTGGGAGTTTGGAGCAGATGAGTGAGGAGTGTGAAATGTTGAGTTTGGGAGTTTGGGCGCCGATCTGAAATGTTCTAGCTTCATTATTTTTTATTTTATTTTTTTAATTTGAGTATACGGCGTCGGCGTTATACGTCGCCGACGCCGTATACCATTTTAATATTTTTTTTTAATTATTGGAGATATGGCGTCGGAGATTAATTCTCCGACGCCGTATCTACTATTTATTTTTTATTTTTTTTTTAAAATTCGAGTATACGGCGTCGGCGATATACGTCGCCGACGCCGTATACCATTTTAATTTTTTTTTTTTAATTATTCGATACGGCGTCGGAGAATTAACTCCGACGCCGTATCTCCTTTTTATTATTATTATTATTATTTTTTTTAATTTGAGTATACGGCGTCGCCGTTATACGTCACCGACGCCGTATACCATTTTTATTTTTTTTTTTAATTATTAGAGATACGGCGTCGGAGATTAATTCTCCGACGCCGTATCTACTATTTATTTATTTTTTTTAAAATTCGAGTATACAGCATCGGCGATATACGTCGCCGACGCTGTATACCATATATATATATATATATATATATATATATATTTATTTATTTGAGATACGGCGTCGGCGACGTATAACGCCCACGTCGTATCTCGTATTTATTTTTTATTTATTTTTTATTTAATATACGGCATCGGCCATACCAAATAACCGACGTCATATGTATTTTTTAAAAAAATAAAAAATAATTTTAAATATTTAACGTCGGATTTTCAAAAAACCGACGTTATAATGTAGACGTTAAATCCGTTTTCTGTAGTAGTGTAGTGTACTATTTTGTAACTCTTTTCATGGCTTCGTTTGACCACAGAAGTGGGATCCACCACGAATTCATTACCACTTGGACTTTAAGTCCTTCCAATGAGTCAGCGACTAATCCTCATAATTAGCCCTCAAGTAAGTTGATTCTCTTGACCAAACTTACATGCACTTTGACGAGTACTTTGTTTACTCGTAAATAATCCTTTGATATTTTCATGTTTAACATTAAACATTCTCTTTCATCATTATTCTCAATACCACAGAGAAACTTTTGATGAGAATATAAGGATTTTATTACCCCCACAATGCAACACTTACAAATATTTGTTGTCAAATGTATTTGATCTCTTACCCAGATTGATCTTTGGTGCCCAACATTAGCTCCTTTGTAGACTGAGTTTTGCCGATTTTCTTTGTGGAGCATTATAGAAGCTTCGCACTCTGCCTGATACATGCTCAACAATTGAATATATTTCAACAAACTTCTTTAATTTGTCTCAATTGATGACAATTACCCTTTAATTAGGAATTATAGGTATTTCAATATGACTCAACCAAGAGTTTAAATAATATATATACAAACGCTCATTGTTAGTAAGCCATAGAAATAATGCTGTCCACATGCTACATCAAGTTGAACAACATAATCACAAATTTCACATCATATTCTTATAAGAAATTAATGTGATACACAAGGAATATGTTCGAGCTCATAGTTATTCGAAAATATCTCTCAACAATGAGACTTCAGAGTTGCCACTTGCACAATTTTCCATTCCCCTTGAGAAAATTAAAACTCATATAAAGCATTCATAGGATGCAGATCAATATTACTATTGCAGTACTTCAACAATTTCTATTGCAAGGCTTTGATTAACAACATATGAGAGTCAACCTCATTTCAGGTGAAGATCAAGTGGCGCTCTAACTAGCCTGCATGCTCAACACCCTACTTCTTAAAACTCCCAGGTCGAGTGGTGAAACCGAAGTTTTCTTAAAAACCATCTTCCTAGACAGAGTATTCATGAACAATGACTTTTCCATGCTACCACCATACATGTGAGTAAAGCCTTTGAAATTAAACTCAGTACACGATTTAAATATTTAAGATTATGTGACTGTAATATAGTATGTGTCTCATCAAATAGTGCAATGTTTGTAACATATCCATAATAATAACACATAATGTTGTAAATGGAAATGTGCATAAGTACACAATTTATAGGCTTTATATCATATTGATGATTTAATCACTTAGCAGTAGTGTTAAATCATCACTTCTAACACACCAAATTCATAAAACTCATACATGTGAATAATAACAATTCACTTATCTTTGTGTACACCGCTGTTAATTTTCTATATAATATTCAAAGCACTCACCATACAAAATATGGAATGGTGATTTCTAAAATGCTTGTCACAATATATATTTCACGTTTAACATGCTCTCAAAAGATAATAATCAATTGAATGCAAAGATATAGGCAAACCATCTTCTAAATTATGTCATTATGATAATTTTAAGGGACAAGGTCAATGCCAATAATATATGACTACTAATGCTCAAGACAATCATTTGCATATGATAATCTATTATCATATAAGTATGCATGTACCATATTAAAATATGAGGAGGCAAATCTTATTGGCAATACTGAGCTATGCAAAGAGTATACATGAATAATGACTCTTCAACTCCATGCTACAAACAAATTGCAACCAAAGACTTTGATATATACTTATTATATCTTTATACAAATAATTTTAGTACATGATTCAAATCTTTAAAATCATGTGACAAAGATATATAATTATATATGCATCTCATATTCAATTTGAAGGAACTAATAGCCCCCACTAATAAATTAATCATGCATCACTTAAATTTAT
Source organism: Ipomoea nil (assembly GCF_001879475.1). NCBI lineage: Eukaryota > Viridiplantae > Streptophyta > Magnoliopsida > Solanales > Convolvulaceae > Ipomoea > Ipomoea nil. The sequence goes on from NW_017618990.1 coordinate 57,483, forward strand.
GTTCCCCAGTTATCTAACGCATAATCACTTTTTGGTCTCATTTTGTGAAGAACATCATATATAACATTTTCAAACAACTCTAAATCCAAGAAACACATGCCTACACATAGACATAACAATATGCATGAGATACTGATCATCAAGATTAACCATTTATATCTTGGATGTTAAGAATGAGAGAGCATGTTTAAGTAATATAATGATCTTGCTATTTCAATTCTTCAAGACCAATATGCTATAAAGGATAATTATGTGATATATCATCATCGTAACTATAACTACTTACACTTTAAATTCAAGAGCACAAGATTTAATAATGACTAAGTCATAATATATACAGAATATTAATAATTTTGTGTGCTAAAAAACATGTAGCTAATTATCTCTTAGTTATGTCAATCCTCATGTTGTGCACACTGAAGAGAACGAACCAAAAGATGAAATATAATGTGGTGATGACGCATGAAAATATTTCTAACACCCATTAAAAGAATTAACACATACACATGTATTAAAGAAATAATACTTAGCTCAGAGTTTGACAGACTTGAAGTGGATCATCATCTTAATCGCCTACCGGCGGTAGTTCAGACCGGTGAGAGGTTCGAGCTTGGCGAGGTCAGAGGAGGTTTAGATCCGAAGGTCGACATGATAACTTAAGCACATATATTTGCTTTTAACTGTTGAAAAATTGGTCAAAATATGTCATAGATCTAGGCTACTGTTTATATAGGCTGAGTATAGAAGAAATCTTGAATCAATCGGTGACGTGCGCAAGACACTACCTTAAAAGCAAATATTGCCCGGAGACGGTAACAGCCTTACCGGTTGTTTTCGACTAGTTAACACTGAAGCTCAGAATTGCTGAAGAGAAGAAGAGAAGAATGTAGTGAGCGTTTAGAGCTCAGGAGGAGCAGGGTATTTATAGCTATGGAATTACCTGCTCCTCCTCTCTTAGCCATTCAATTTCCACTAAAATAGGGGAGTGGTGGAGAGGACCACATTTGTACGAGTTAAACCTCACTCCACAATTTATTGTGGATGGAAATAATCCACACTTATTTGGGTGTTATTCCCAACATAATATCCGTACCATTGTATCTCCTTGGCAGCAACTTAACAAAGCCTCCCTCAGAGTTACGAAGTATATATATATATATATATATATATATATATATATATATATATATATATATATATATATATATATATATATATATATATATATATAGGAACCCCAGCCCTGTAGCCATAGTGTTCTTGTCACTTGTTGTATCTACATGACTACATTTAACTTGAACCACCACCCTTGGGATGGTTTTATATCTTCCAACCATGGTTGCAGTAGGCGCTAGGCGCTAGTCGGGTGCCCGGACAGCGCCTAGGCGATCTAGGCGGCGCTAGGCGGGCGCCAAAAAAACAGTGGTAGACTTGCAGTTTGACAATTTTAATGAGGTTGTTTTCAACATTTAATCATATAACACATCCAAATAAATGAATTAATGATAATTCATAAGTCATAACATCAAAACAATGGTTTTCAAAAAAAAAAAAAAACATTAAAACAATATTAAAAATTAAAAATACTCAAATATGAAATACTCAAATACTTCAATCATCCAAAGATTCAAAGTATCAAACTAGTGTACGAGTGTCTATATGTCATATTATATATATGTATGCGCGCACACACACATATATAATAAAAAAATAGTCCAAGCCGGTCAGGTTAACTCGACCGGAATGGACGAGTTAACTCGACTAACTTAGACGCTAGGGGGCCAAATCGGCCGAGTTAGGCGCTAGGCGGACGCTAATCTAGGTGGGTGCCTAGGGGGGAAATCGCCACTGTCTAGAGGTGCCTAGACTGATTTTTACAACCCTACTTCCAATAAGTCAACAACACAAGGCATGCATAATTTTGTCCAATTTCTTTATATTCAATTCTATGTTATCCAATCAGCCAACTGGATATTATCGCTCACAAAAATATTACTGAAAATATTCCAGCACTCAGCAAAATCACAAGAGATAAATAGGTGATCAATATAATGGTCTTCGGCTGTTTTGAACATAACTTGCAGATGGCATGCAGAGGCGCAGAGCACTGAACTTTTCTGGTTTGGAATTGTGAGAAGTGGACAAGATCTTGGAGCAATTAATGTATTAAAAATAAAATTTATATCAGTAGTCTATGGTCTAAGGTATAATGAATGATTTAGCTGTCTAACAATTTCTTTTGTTTCCTTCTATGCTCGTGTTTAGAGCATCTACATGAGTAGATCTCTCATGGTTTTCGAGAGTAAAATAGCAAGAAGCTCCTCCTCTAAGCATGGGATTTTTTTGCAAAAATGTAGGATCCACTGCAGCTTTGAGTCATCCGCACCGCCTACGCGTGGCTTTCACAACCGTGCCCAGTGGGCGCGTGCATTACTCTGCTGTTTAGAAACTTTTTTTTTTCTTTTTGAAATCAGCTTTGTTTTATTTATTTATTTATTTTTTTTCTCTTCTCTCCCATATTCTCTTTCCTATTCACACTTACAATAACCACCAAAAAAAAAAAAAAATTCACTATTAAAGATGTCACTAGAATGTTCATATGATTCTTCCTCCTTCTTACACTTAGTTGAGTTGGTTCTAGCTTATGTTTAAAAATGGAGAAAACTCTAGAATTGCACAGCAAAATGTCTAAAAGTCCATATATGCACATACACATGGGAAATATAGTCCGCATTGGTCCAAAATGTCTAAAAGTCCATATATGCCATACACATAAGAAACATAGTCCGCATTGGTCCAAATTATATATTGATAAGTTTCATTTCGCATTGGTTTTACCCACTATTTTTTGCTTTAAATGATTAGTTGCTCACAAGTTTTTTGCCATGATTGTAGAAAACTCATACTCACTACTTGAAGGTGTGAAATGGATATTGTAAGCGACAGGCTAAACTGAGGAAAGTGCTTGCAAAAATCGAATTCATGACCTTTTGACCTTTTAGTGTAAGAGTCTTCATCCACTCGGACACCTTCCACAGAAAAGTTTAACAACCTTTTAATGTATGTTACTTAAAAACATAATAAGTCTCATTTCAAATTATATCTTTGATTTATGTCCGTTTTTTGTATATATGCTAATAAATGTATACATTTTACTTTAAATGTTGTACATTTTAATTTTATTGGACAAAAATCACAAAATTGTCCTTACTGTTGGATATTGGTGAATAAATCGATACACAAAATATATATAAAATATATATTTGTCCCAAAAATAGAATTTAATTTGTAGAAAATTAATTCCAACCAATTTTGGTACGAAACCAAAATTACATATATATACAACGTATATATTTAACCAAATAGGGATTTATTTTATCAAAATAATCTCACCACAACTAGTACGAAACTAGTACACGGGACTTAATTTCCACGAAATTAATCCCACCACAACTAGTACGAAACTAGTACAAGGATTTAATCTATCCGAGATTAAATCCACCACTTGGTCCGAAACCAAGAACAAAAAAAATAAATAAGATACAGGTTTCTAAACTGAGGTTTTAACCCAACGAGAAGGAACAAGAAGAAGCAGAGGAAGCCCGAGTCATGTGTACACACACTCTCCTTAAAACCGATTCGCCACCTCCCGAGGCTGCTAGGATCGTTGTGGCGTCGGTCTCCCAGGATAAAACGGACTGCGACTTTGGCGTTCGAGCACTCCAACCCAATGCCCGGCGAACTAGAACACAAGTTGAGCACTCCGATGTTTTACGGAATTATTGGCAGAATTTTCTTCTTTGTAACAAAAGGAGTTGAGAGTAGAGAGAATAAAAAACCAAGAGATTTTGATTAGTTCAACAAGACTTCTGAAACCATTCTGCCAATAACAAGTTTATATAGGAGAAGGGATTTAAAAGCATCATCATGGCACATTAACCAACATAAATCCAAGATTTAATAATTGGAAAATAACGTTTGAAACGGTCGTAATTATTATCGTAATAATTCCAACAGTCACGAACTTAATACGCGATTAATTCATACTGACCACAACGACCCATTTCAAAGTATTTGAGTGACCAAGAAGTCCGTACAAACCCGAAGATTTAACGAATTGGGACTGGAAACCACACCCGAGTGGTCCACACGCACCAAAATGGTGCAGCACGAATCAATGCATATAGCATTGACTCGTGCTCACCGAATCCACTGCACGAAAGGAGCTCACACGAAATGAACTCATAACTCAATTCACTAATTAAGATTTAGTTCCATTTCTCAAATTGAGCTCCCAAAGCTTAATTACACAACCTTCGTGTAGCACTGAATGCTAAGCACGAAAGGGGCTCCACTCCCAATTCACTAATTAAGCAAACAATGCTTAATTACTTAAGCTTAATCAAGCTTATTTCATGTACCACGAATCAAAGCTTAATAAAAAGTTGCTAACTTAATTAGCAATTAGCTCAAGATTTTGGCTTCTCCCAAATAGGTTCACTTTGAGAATCAATTTTTCATTCACCTATTACCCATTTTGAGCGTACATTATATCAAATTCTTCGTCTCACTACGAAGAACCCGAATCCACTTTAACCCGACCCAAATCGTAAGTGGATCCTACATATATTTGTACCACAAAATAATCACTCAAAACGCCATTTTTAGCTAAAAATTCCAACAATCCCCCACACGAATGAAAAATGATTTTCGGGACGAGGAAAAATCGACACGAACGTGCTCAACGGTTGATCCCTGCATAGCATAGGTAGGTGTTACCCTTTGAACCTTGCCTTGTGAAAATATGTTTACTCTACTGGCTGTATGGTAGAACTTGATGTCTTTGAACCAACTGCCGTTTGTGTAGACGATGACATATCCTACACAGGAACCTTCCAACCTTTGTTCTGTTCTCATGGGTGTGCCCGTTTTGGTCATGGGTCACTTTCCTGGTTCTGCGAGAGTTTCTAAAGAATTGAGCCCATCAATTCTCCTTTGAAGCGACCACACTTCTCTCTAACATAGGTGATTCTTTATCGAGTATCCCGCATACTCACACTTGTCAACCGACATTCGGATCATTAAAGCATCAACATGCTAGCCTCGTGCGGGAGTCACTGTTCTAACGAGGAATGGTAGGGAGTCTGAGACCCCCACAGTGACACGCTTCGTTCCATAATTTAGTTGTCCCGTTGAACCTAGGTGCCAGCTAGGTTGGGTGTCCACTATAGAACTTTTATTCCATGGGCTTCAAACCCATTCCTCGTGCCAACTTCTCAACAACATCTTTGCTCAACCCTTTGGTTAGCGGATCCGCTATATTGTCCTTTGACTTCACATAGTCAACAGAGACAACACCCGTTGTGAGTAGTTGTTTAATGGTATTATCTCTTCGACGTATATGTCTAGACTTACCATTATACATATGAATTTGCACTCTCCCAATTGTTGCTTGATTATCACAATGCACACTAATTGGAGGTACAGGTCTATCCCAACAAGGAATATCCTCCACAAAATGGCGTAGCCATTCAGCCTCTTCACAACATTTGTATAAGGCTATCAGCTCAGATTCCATCGTGGATCTAGCTATCAAGGTTTGTTTCGAGGATTTCCAAGAAACGGCTGCACCGGCTAATGTAAACACGTAGCCACTCGTGGACTTAGAGTCCTTCATATCCGATATCCAGTTAGCGTCGCTATACCCTTCAAGTACAGCAGGATATCGTGTATAGTGCAGTCCCCAGTCACGAATATACCTCAAGTATCTCATAACTCTCACTATTGCCTTCCAGTGCGCATCACTGGGGTTACTCGTATATCTACTGAGTTTGCTAACCGCAAAGGCAATATCAGGCCTGGTACAGCTCATTAGATACATTAAACTTCTAATAATCCTAGCATATTCTACTTGAGAGATACACTTTCCACGATTTTTGGACAGATGAACGCTAGTATCTAATGGAGTCCTAGCCACTTGATAATCGTCCTTGTTAAACTTTGCAAGGATTTTGTCAACATAATGAGATTGGCTTAACACGAGACCATCAGGTCTTCTCACGATTCTAATCCCAAGGATTAAATCTGCCAAACCCATATCCTTCATGTCAAATCTCGAATTTAACATGTCCTTGGTAGATTTGATCATTCGATCGTTACTACCCACGATGAGTATATCATCCACATATAAACAAAGAATAACATAACCGTCTATCGTTTTCTTAACGTAGACACACTTGTCACTTTCGTTTATATTGAACCAATTGGTTAACATCGCATGGTCAAACTTCTCGTACCATGTTTTAAACCATATAACGATTTAACCAATTTACATACTTTCTTTTCTTGGCCCGGAACCGCAAAACCCTCAGGTTGTTCCATATAGATTTCTTCATCTAACTCGCCATTCAAGAAAGCTGTTTTCACATCCATTTGATGAACTTCCAAATTCCACAGTGCGGCTATGGCAAGTATCATCCCAATATGGAATTTATTCTCGTTACGGGAGAATACGTGTCGAAGTAATCAAGGCCCTCGCGTTTCCTGTAACCCTTAATTACAAGTCTAGCCTTATACTTCTCAATGGAACCATCGGGTTTCAACTTTCGTCTAAAGACCCACTTGGATCCCAAGGGCTTACTACCCGGAGGAAGATCAACCAGTTCTCAAGTGTGATTCTGTAGGATAGAATCCACTTCACTCTTTATAGCCTCTTTCCACATTGGTCCTTCCGTAGAAGTCACAGCTTCTACATACGTTTGAGGCTCGTTTTCTAACAAACATGTCAGAAAATCCGGTTCATTTTCTAGTAAACAAGTTAGAATATGCGTATCACATTCTAACATGTACGTCAGAAAATCTGGACCAAAGGATTTTTCAATCCTAACTCGCTTGCTACGTCTAGCTTCGAGCTCGGGTTCTATTTCAGACCCTCCACTGCCGTTATCCACAGCCTCGTCGAATATTCGTTTCGACGTACTAGTTCTCTCGCTGGACCTACACGGAAATACATCTTCAAAGAACGATGCATTCCTTGATTCAATTATCGTGTTCTTATGTACGTCCGGATTATGGGACTCGTGTACTAAGAACCGATACGCACTACTGTTATGTGCATAGCCAATAAGGATACAGTCCACCGTCTTAGGACCTATCTTTATTTTCTTAGGTGTTGGCACCAAAACTTTGGCAAGACATCCCTACACTTTCAGGTACTGGTAGGAAGGTTTCTTATCGTTCCACAGCTCATAAGGAGTCTTATCGAGCTTCTTGCGGGGAACCTTATTTAAAAGGTAGTTACTTGTCAAAATCGCCTCACCCCACATACTTTGACGTAGGCCCGAACTTATCAACATCGCATTCATCATCTCTTTCAATGTGCGATTTTTTCGTTCGGCAACACCGTTCGATTAAGGTGCGTAAGGTGCCGTACGCTCGTGTATGATACCTACACTTGCACAGAAGTCACCAATAGGTGCTTCGTACTCACCACCTCGATCGCTTCTAACCTTCTTAATCCTCCGATTAAGTTGGTTTTCCACTTCATTCTTATAAAGAATGAATTTATCAACGGCTTCATCTTTGCTCTTAAGCAAAAACACATAGCAGTATCGTATGCTATCGTCGATAAACGTGATAAAATATTTATTACCACCGCGCGATTGTATTGATCTAAAGTCACATACATCGCTATGAACAAACTCAAGTGGTTCCATTTTCCTTTCAATCGATTTAAAAGGAATTTTCGTTTGTTTTGCCTCAACACAAATCTCACATTTGTGCTTATCAACTTGAAATGCAGGAATATGGTCCAAGTTAATTAATCTACGTATAGAATTAAAATTAACATGACCCAGTCTACCATGGCACAAACACGAAGACTCAAGTAAGTAGGCTGAATTAATAACACTTTTATTAATCGCGGTTATTGCATCAAGCTTAAAAAGCCCATCTAGCACATAACCCTTGCCTACGTACATTCCTGATTTCGACAAAACAACTTTATCTGACTCAAACACTAACCGGAAGCCATTCTTGTTCAACAATGAACCAGAAACTAAGTTCTTTCGTAGCTCCGGTACGTACAAGACGTTGTTCAGAGTCAGCTCTTTCCCAGAGGTCATTCTGAGAATTACTTTGCCCATGCCTACCACAGTAGACTGAGCAGAGTTTCCCATCCATACCTTCCCACAATTAGTCGTCTCGAAGGTAGTAAACAACTTACGGTTGGAACACATATGTCGGGTCGCACCCGTATCAATGAACCATTCCATTTGGTTTGAACCAACCAGGTTTACCTCGGTCACCATTGCCGAGAGGATGATTTCGGACTCATTCTAATTGAATCGCACCATGTTAGATTTCGAATAATCATTCTTCCTCTTAAGTGCTTTACAATCAATCCACTTGTGACCCATAATGCCACAATTGAAGCATTTTCCGTAGAATTGCTTCTTGAAGTCCTTTCTGCCCAAAGGCAACAAATGGATACTAGGTTCCACTTGAAAGGCTTCACTCACGATCGTTCCTTCGTCAACTTGACTTAGGACGATCCCGGAATCCACCATCTTGTATTCAAGTAATCGGCTAACGACAAACATTTTTGCCTTAGCGTTATCACTATTATACTTTAGGTCCAAAGATTCCCACAACGAGTCACACAAACCATTCAAAACATAGTTTAGGTATAGGAAAACCAAATATTTCCAAATCCTTACTATGCTAACGGTTTGAGCGTTAGACTCATATTCCTTTCCACTAGGAACCATCTCGATCAAGAACCATGACATGCCGAGAATCATTAGGTTGTACAACATTTTAAGTTGCAACCCTTCGAAATTCAACATCTTGAATTTCCATGGTCTTTCGACCAATCCACAAGGTACCATCCCATGTACCTTCATCGTAGGGATATACCCTTTGATGCCATCACCGGTCTCCGAACCAAAGTTCATCGGGGTTTCGGAAAGTGCAACTACGTTGCCGATCCGACCAATTGAATGTGCACCACGAGCAACATTCACGGTTCCACCACTCGTGGAATCCATCGATTTAATCACCAAGAAATAATCAGTTTTAAGATTGTTGGATATTGGTGAATAAATCGATACACAAAATATATATAAAATACAATGTTGCAAAACACGCTAGGCGCCGATTATACGAACATGCATTATCTCAGATGGGTGTATAAATATATTCTAAAAAATCACTCATCTCAGATAATGTAATGGGGGTGCGGAATTTGTGAAACGGTTCTATGCACGCTCATTAACTGTGGATTTATCTCCAGTGTCAATGAGATGTTTGCTTAACCCTTACCATCCTTATGGATTGATGGCAATGACATATCCTATAAAAAGTTTCTCAACACTTTGTAGGATAGGTGGTTTTGGGTATAGAACCATTTCCAGCCTCCCTCATCGACAGTCGCCTCGCATTGGTAGGCTACTTGCGATGTTTCAGAAGCGGTCAATGCCTTTTGAATTATGGCTTGGCCGTGGTAGGCCGCTCAACCCGTACCTAAAAGGGCTCTTGTAGAGTTTCTGCGTAGAGAAACGGCACCCTTGGATCTCAAATTGTTCCCTGATGAATAAATAATATATATTAGGATCTAGCCCCCGGGTTACTATGTCCCTCCCAAAATATTGACGTAGACTGCTACGGCCTGGATGTAGCATTCACTTTTTGGTCCATTGAAATAAAGATCTCTTAAGGCATCTAAAACAATAGGTAAGTTTTCGGTATCCCCAATCAATCATATCCAATCCTGCTGTCGAAAGCGTCATCTAATCCTGCATCCTCTGGTAAAATCAAATGTTCGACCGATGTGTCGGGTTCATTCTCAGTAGCCATACCGAAAAGGAACCAATGCCAACAGAGGAGTTACGGGCGAGCAAGGAAACCCTATGGCTAAGAAGACTACTGCGACCGTGAAGGGAGAGAGGAGCCCGAATGCCCACTGGAGGATATCCTCTGGGTCTTAGTCCAATAGAACCGACGGAATAGAATGAATCGTCTCTTTTTTTTTATGTGGTTAACACGGGGTCGAAAGGTTTGACGCACGTTCCTAGCTTTGCCCGAAAAAAGTCTGGACCCGCTCAATCAGATAGGGCAACCTACTCCTTAGTGGAACCAGACTTTGCCACTCACCTTTATCCGAATAAAGAGGTATAATATAAGGAATAAACTGATACAACGAGTTCAGCTGAACCACCCAGATAAGCTTCTTTCATCAGGCAAGAGATCCTAGCCCGAGTTCGTATTGGTCAATTTCGGGTCAGCAAGCAATGGCCTATCTCTAAAGATAAAGGGGGGCTTTACCCTGATGCAAGTAGTCTCCGCGGCTATACTATATCAAATAGCTTTTTTAAAGCGCTACTGTATTAGTTTTTGTCGGAAGAGCAGTAGGTCTTAGTGCTTGAGTCAGTCCGTGGTCAGCAGTGGATTAGGTAGAATCGGGCTTTAGTTGAAGCTCCTGTTCAACTGCTAAGAAGAATTTTCTTTTCTCTAGATCGAATGCGACTGGGATTGAGGTACGAAGTCACATGGTTCGGGCTCAAGGGGAATGCTTTTTAAGCTCATACCAGTTCCATATTCAAAATTCTTCCATTAGAGCGAGTTCGGTTAGATCAATCAGTGATAGACAGCTTGGCTAGCTATCCTCTCAAAAAGGTCATTCAATCTCAGTAGTGGCAAGAAGAACACAGCTCCCAGGCGTACTGATAAGGCAACACCGGAATGGAATAAGTTTGGATGGGAGTGCGCTTCTTCAATCTAGGAGGTATCCTTATATCTGACTCTTCTTCCACGATAAAAGAGAGGGGAACTCAGACTTCTCTTTTGACTACCGAAGGAGAACCTTACTTATACTGAGTATAAGAGCAGGTCTCCACTGCCTATAGCATAGAGGCGAGAGTCTGTGCCTTTCCTTCCCCAGCGTTCAGTGGAACGTGAGGCACTCTTTAGTGGCTTTCAGGCAATGGAAGGGGCTATTCCCACTACGCGCTAACTAGAAGAGCAGGAAATAAATATGTCATGTCACTTTCTGCCCTCATTCGTCTCCAATGCATCCCTATTCTCTGTGCGTCGATGTGGCTATCTTCTCCTATTGATTTTTTCCTTCAAAGTTCCATTTTCTTCTTTCAAAAGGCAAGCCATCCACCCTTCATTGCAGGGGAAAAGGGGAGACGGTTCCCAAGGGGTGGCTAGTTCGAGTAAGAGAGACGGATACAGACAAGGTCCTTTTTCTGAGAGACCCGCTCTTGACTTTCATCATACCCACTAGTAAGTGCAGTGGATGCTCCTTCATACAGAGACAGAGAGGCGAGTGATGGGCACTACTCATCATAAGAAAGCAGTCATGCAGATAGAAAGGGAAAAACAATGACTCTGACTAAGTAAAGAGATGAGGTTTTTTTTTTATCATCTATTTTCCATACCACAACTCTAGACTTGCCCCTATGAAAACTATGTTTCAGTCATACCACCCTTGTGGGTTGTTCGCAATTCACATGAAAGACCCTTTCCAACCAAAGGTTGAGTACCTCGGCCCGGGTAGGTGGTCCTGGGTTCCGTGTCCTTGGCAGGCTCGACCATTGGAGATCCGTTCATTACGAACGTTTTTTCTCGATGTGGACCAAGCTCCGACTTCCTTTTTAGCTTTGGCTTGGAAAAGGTCGGCCTTTGAGCCCGTATTGGAAGGGGATCTTGGTGGATTTTATTATCAAAGAAACCCCAGGAGTTACGTCTTATTCCCGAGGAGATTGATTTGAACAGCAGAAAAGCAGCAGAAGCGGCAAATAAAGGACATCAGAGTAGAGGTAATGAAATTCGCGCAGGCGGGTCAGTAGAGGCACATTGCATATGTCTTATTGATATCCCACAAAGCCAGTGCCAGGAATTTGGAGTCTGCTTTGATATAACCAGGAATGAAGTGGTTCGATAGGAGTTTACAAGCCGTTGTGCGTGAGTATTAGTCTAAAGACTAAAGCGTCTTCCTTGGTGAAATAAATAGAAGCCGTTGCGCTAACGCGCATCCGTTTTCTTGCTTGAACAACGAACATTTGATGAAATTCCTTACCTCACACTGAGATGAGAGGGAAGGTAGATTTGACTCGAATCCTGGACTTGATCTTTCATCCTACACCGGTAAATGATGCGATGGGATAAGTTTTTCTTTTTTCATCAATGCTGGCCCAGTCGAGGCTCGTCCATGCCCAATCCCGATGGACAAACCTTCGATTTGCCCCTAGCTCTATAATCCACCCGTCTTCCCCAGTCCCTAAAAGCCCTCCCGGGGGCCTAGCCCTCTTTCTCAACTCGAGTCTGAAGTTCAGCGGCTTTCTTCGTTGACGAACACCTGCGCTAATAAGACAAAGAAATGGGGAGTCTATGCCTTGAATGAATCAGTAACAACGGATTAGTGGAATGAGGGATCAAGATACGGATAGGGAGGGAATGGCCTATCAATCATTGGTGGACCTTCCCTTTTTCCAGTCACGGAGCTCTCAACTGAGTTGTTTAGGTTCTGGAATTCCATCTCTAGTTGGGGGATTCGAGAAAATGTGGTGCGGTTGAATCTCTCTCGACCTGTTCAGGTTCAAGGGAGGGTGATCGAGGGGACCCAGACTTTAGATCTCTATGGCGGGAGGTTTCTTTCGTATCAAGAGTGTGTTGGGGAGGCCTTTCAAGATGGATTGGATCGAGAGGCGATGCTTATGCCTCTTCTTTATCGATAGGATTCCCATCATTGAAAGTCTACGGTGAAGGAGACAAGGGCGAGGCACCGAACATGTTCTACCCTCAACCTCCATCCGTCATTAGTAATCTAAATTCGCTTTTCCTATTCACTAGTACACTGCGCGCTACAACTAGCAGCCCCTTGACTAGTAAGGGAAAACGCTAGCGCGCTAGCTAGCTACTTATAGTTATAGCCCTTTCTTTATGGGATATTTGAAGAAGCCTGCTGAAAAAGAGAAGCGCGCTAGCGCGCAACGGCTGATGAAAAGCCAGCAACTTGTTAGGAGTTAGCAACGGCCGATTTTTTTTTTTAATTTTTTTTTTAATTTTTTTAATTAAAAATAAAATTAAAAATTAAAAATTTTTAACATTTAGTAATAAAACATAAGGTTTCCATAGTTATTTCTTAGAAACTATTTACGAAAGTGGTTGTAAAAGTGTTCAAAATATTGTTTAAACCATCTAAATACATAAAAAACTAAAATTAAGAGCTAAAGAAGCATTTTTTTGAGAAATTAGTGGACCAAACCGCCTTCGATGTATAGATCTCGGACAAAATACGCGATTTGAAAAAAAAATTGTCCAAATCGGACAACCGAGTCAAAAGTTATGCCTTCCGAAAGTTTTCCGACATTTTCAAAAAAAAAATAAAAATAAAAATAAAAAATTAAAAGCGCCGGTTCAGCCAGCTAGGCGGTCTAAGCGGCCGGCCGCGGAGATGGCCGATTTCGGCCTTCTTCGCGGCGGCGCAATGGCGCCTAGGCGCGATTTTTGCAACATTGATAAAATATATATTTGTCCCAAAAATGGAATTTAATTTGAACAAAATTAATTCCAACCAATTTTGGTACGAAACCAAAATTACATATATATACAACGTATATATTTAACCAAATAGGGATTTATTTTATCAAAATAATCCCACCACAACTAGTACGAAAATAGTACACGGGACTTAATTTCCACGAAATTAATGCCACCACAACTAGTACGAAACTAGTACAAGGATTTAATCTATCCGAGATTAAATCCACCACTTGGTCCGAAACCAAAAACAAAAAAAATAAACAAGATACAGGTTTCTAACCTGAGGTTTTAACCCAACGAGAAGGAACAAAAAGAAGCAGAGGAAGCCCGAGTCGTGTGTACACACACTCCTTAAAACCGATTCGCCACCTCCCGAGGGTGCTAGGATCGTTGTGGCGTCAGTCTCCCAGGATAAAACGGACTACGACTTTGGCGTTCGAGCACTCCAACCCAAAACCCGGCGAACTAGAACACAAGTTGAACACTCCGATGTTTTACGGAATTATTGCCAGAATTTTCTTCTTTGTAACAAAAGGAGTTGAGAGTAGAGAGAATAAAAAATCAAGAGATTTTGATTAGTTCAACAAGACTTCTGAAACCATTCTGCCAATAACAAGTTTATATAGGAGAAGGGATTTAAAAGCATCATCATGGCACATTAACCAACATAAATCCAAGATTTAATAATTGGAAAATAACGTTTGAAACGGTCGTAATTATTATCGTAATAATTCCAACGGTCACGAACTTAATACGCGATTAATTCGTACCGACCACAACGACCCATTTCAAAATATCTGAGTGACCGAGAAGTCCGTACAAACCCGAAGGTTTAATGAATTGGGACTGAAAACCATATCCGAGTGGTCCATACGCACCGAAACGGTGCAACACGAATCAATGCATATAGCATTGACTCGTGCTCACCGAATCCACATCACGAAAGGAGCTCACACGAAATGAACTCATAACTCAATTCACTAATTAAGCTTTAGTTCCATTTCTCAAATTGAGCTCCCAAAGCTTAATTACACAACTTTCATGTAGCACTGAATGCTAAGCACGAAAGGAGCTCCACTCTCAATTCACTAATTAAGCAAACAATGCTTAATTACTTAATCTTAATCAAGCTTATTTTGTGTACCACGAATCAAAGCTTAATAACAAGTTGCTAACTTAATTAGCAATTAGCTCAAGATTTTGGCTTCTCCCAAATAGGTTCACTTTGAGAATCAATTTCTCATTCACCTATTACCCATTTTGAGCGTACATTATATCAAATTCTTCGTCTTACTACGAAGAATCCGAATCCACTTTAACCCGACCCAAATTGTAAGTGGATCCCATATATATTTGTACCACAAAATAATCACTCAAAATGCCATTTTTAGCTAAAAATTCCAACACTTACTACATTCTTGTTAGACAAAACTACACTTATATCGTTATAACTTAGTAGCTAACACGACATTTTTTAAATAAATAATAATAATAATATATTAATATAAAATTAGAAAGAAAAAAAAAAACCAAAAAAGATGGCTTCTTCTTGCCACATTCTTCCTCCACGGAAGACGAAGAAGGGGGCAAATTTAAAAAAATAATAATAAAAGGAGGCAAGAAGAAGATTGCCTTCGGCCATGGCTGCCATCTTATTTTTTCTTTTAATAAAATTAGTTTCCCAAGAAGATGGTCGGCCATGGCTGCCATTGTTGGAGATTACATTCAAGGATGTTGTATTTTGCCTTGCTACTTGTCCCACATTGATTTCCTAGAGACACCTTTCCCATCATTTAAATGCCACTCCTTTTAGAATCTTTGAAATATTTTCAAGGGAGGGGTTCCCGCCTGTCGGGCTCGGCTCGCATGCGCGTTGCGGTGTGGTGGGGTCAAAGTTTTACGCGGCAAAGCAATTGTTTTTTGTCTGAATTTATCGCTACTGCACAGAATTATTCTTATTCTACGCACTCAGAATAGAGACTTTTGTCCGAATTTATCGCTACTCCAAAGAATTATTCTTATTCTACGCACTCAAAATAGAGTCTGTGGCCAAGAGTAAAACCAGTGCGTTAGTGGGCAAACGTGAACGCAAGTTCCGTTCCTCCCTCTGTTTTTTCGGATATTTGTGGCTGGTATAAGGAAGTCAGGTATTCTCATTACTATAAATACCTGCCTTCCCAGACCTCAGTTTTTACACACCTGAAAAATAAGCTTTAAGCTCAGTTCATATGTATCTCTCTAAGTGCAAAGAATACGTGAGCTCTTCTGTGTTAGCCAGTCGAAAGCGCCCGTATAAAAAGACCGCTCAGTCTCTGGCATTAAGCTTTTAAGGCAGTGTCCTGCACACGTCACAGAAAATTCCTCTTCACTCTATCCAGCCTATAAAAATCGTAGTCTATACAAATCCCTACGACATTTTCCCAAAATTCCCAACAGTTAAAAGCTTAATCATGAAAATGTCGTCTCTGTTATCCAAGCCCGCCGCTGAACTTACAAAGATTGAACTACTGAATGGTATCAATTACCGCAGGTGGGCAGTGAAGATGATGGTGCACTTCGAGACACACGAGGTTGACTATGTGCTCGCCAACAATCCCTTCAGCAGAATCCCTGCTGCAGCGACTCCGACAACACCTGCTGGAGATGATCTCGAGACCACATCGACTGAAGACACAACTCCAGATCCGAAGGCATCTGCGACTAAGTCGGCGTCTGCGAAATCTTCTAAAACAACTCAAGACGTTCGAAACAAATTCGAACGTGATAACAAAATAGTAAGGGGCATTCTACTTCAGTACATGTCTGACTCGCTCTTGGATATCTATGCGCCTCACAAGTCCGCGAAGGAAATCTGGGACTTGCTGCAAAAGAAATACGGGTCAGATGATGCAGGACGGAAAAAATATGCTGTCGCCAGTTGGTTGAACTACAAAATGGTTGACGGTAAGCCAATTATTGCTCAAGTACATGAGTTCGAAAATTTAGTTGGAGATCTAATCACCGAAGGGATTCCGGTAAGTGACACTTTACAAACTTATGCTTTGGTTGAGAATTTGCCTGAATCATGGATAGAATTTCAAAATAAAATGAAACATGAACCTAAATTAAGCACATGGGAAGACATGGTGAATCATATCAACATCGAAGAGGCATTTCGCCTAAGACAAAAGTCAGTTTCATTTCCTAAAAGTTTAAAGGCTAACGTAATCGAAACGAGTGACAGGTCAAAACCTGCAAACAATGGTCAAAATAAAGGTTGGCAGAAAGGTATGAAGTCAAACAACACCAAACGATTCAATGCGAACAAGAATAAAAAACCAGGTAAAGGAGGTGGCTGCTACGTCTACGGCAAGTATGGCCATCGTGCAGCGCAGTGCTACCACAGGAAGGGTGAAACTGATCAAAAAGGGAACTAAGGAGGATCAAAATGTCAAGCAAATGTGGTGGAAGACTCTGAAGTAGTGGCAGCAGTTGTAACACTAGAAGCTAATGTGATAGAAGACTTCGAAGAGTGGATCGTGGACACTAGAGCATCGCGCCACTTCTGCTCAAACAAGAGTCTCTTCAAGAGTTTTCAAGCAATTGCTCGAGGACAAGGTGAACAAGTTTTATGGGCAATGATAGCATGGACGAGGTAAGAGGTAGTGGTACCATAGAAATAAAACTATGTTCAGGAAAAAAGTTGTTTTTAAACAATGTAATGTACGTTCCCTCCCTGCGAAGGAACTTAGTCTTGGGACCTTTATTAGTGAGGGTCGGGATTAAGTTAGTGTTTGAATCTGATAGAATGATAATGACTCGTAGGGGGGATTATCTGGGGAAAGGTTACATGCGTGGGGGGCTTTTTGTGTTATCTTTCATTACAAACAAAAACACTGCAATCAACATGAATAATGTGGCCAGTGGCTCTGTTAGTTCTGCTTATATTGCTGTTTCATTTGATATGTGGCATGCTAGATTAGGATACATTGGTTTTAAATGCATGAATAGACTAAGGAATATGAACTTGCTATCTAATGTGACAAATGAAAGTATAACACAATGTGAGACTTGTGCTGAAGCAAAGTTTATTAAGAAACCTTTCTCTTTAGTCAAGCATAACACAACATGTGCCTTAGAATTAATTCATTCTGACTTAGCAGACTTTAGAAACACAGAATCTAAAGGTGGGAAAAGATACTACATATCTTTTATCGATGATTTTACTTGCTATTGTAAAATATATCTGCTAAGAACTAAGGATGAAGCCGAAGACAAATTTGTGATTTTCAAAAATGAAGTAGAAAATCAACTAAGTATGAGAATAAAAAGATTGCGTTCAGATAGGGGGGGGGGGGGGGGAATATGAACCTGCATCCTTTAAATCTTTGTGGGTAAAACATGGAATTATCCATGAAGTGACAGTCCCTTATACTCTATAACAGAATGGTGTAGCCGAGACAAAAAATCAAACTCTCAAAGAAATGATAAGCGCATTTCTGGTAAGTTCGAGTGCCCCTAATGCACTTTGGGGAGAAGCTGCACTTACAGCTAATCATATCCTTAATAGAATACCCCACAAGGGGTACGACAATACTCCATATGAGATGTGGAAAGGATACTCCCCGAATCTGAAATACTTCAGAGTGTGGGGGTGCCTAGCGAAAGTACGGCTTCCCTCATTCAAAAGACCCAGTCTTAGGTCTAAGACTGTGGATGCAGTCTTTGTTGGCTATGCAGAAAACAGTGCAGCCTTCCGGCTCATGTTGTTAGAGAGCCGGTCTATATGTGAAGCCAGGGAAGCTAAGTTCTTTGAAACCATCTTTCCCTTAAAGACCCCTAATAGAAACGAATTCCTTTCGCTTCCTCACTCACAAGTTGAGAGTGAGCCTGAACAACTCAGGAGAAGCAAGAGACAACGAACTGAAACAACATTTGGTTCGGATTTTATAACGTACATAACTGAGCTAGAAAACATAAATGAACTTTCTGAACAGTTCGTGTGTTAGCTGGTTCTAGAAGAGGAACCAAAGATCTTCGATGCGGGTCATGCGGCTATGCGCTCAGTTGATGCGGTATTCTGGAAAGAAGCCGTTCAAAGTGAACTAGACTCAATAAAGTCTAACCACACATGGGAAATAATAGAACTTCCCAAAGGGGCCAAGCCTATTGGGTGCAAGTGGATCTTCAAAAGAAAACAAAGACCCGATGGGTCAATAGAAAGATTTAAGGCGAGACTGGTAGCCAAAGGCTACAGACAGAAGTTTGGGGAACACTACTTCGGTACTTACTCGTCTGTGACAAAAATAGCAACAATAAGAGTGTTATTTGCCTTAGCCGCAGCGCACAAGTGGACAGTCCATCAAATGGATGTCAAGACGGCCTTCCTAAATGGAGACCTAGAAGAAGAAATCTACATGGACCAACTGTAACACCCCGAAATTTTGAAACTTTTAAAACTTATTTAATAAAGGTATTTTCTCATTAAATCCCAAATAGAGCATTGCTAAACATAAGTTTGCGGGGTGCACCTGCAAACCAAGTGAAATGTAACGTAGACGCGGCAACGTTCGAGGATGGGGTGGGCTACGGCGCAGTGGTATGTGATCAAGATGGGCGATTCATGGTAGCTAAATGTGGACGCCTGGAATGTGACATCGATCCCTATATGGCAGAAGCGGTTGCGATCAAAGAAGCTCTTACATGGTTGAAAGGCATAGGTCAAAATAGTTTAATAATTGAAACAGATTGTTTAAATTTTTGTATTGCTTTCAATTCTCATTTAGTAGATAACTCTTACATAGGTACGATTGTTAAGCAATGTCAATTGATTGCTAGGGATATTGGGAACGTGTCAGTTCGCCATATCAGGAGGTCAGCGAATCGAGTAGCCCACGTGTTAGCAAGGGCGACTGGTTCATCGGCTGTCTCGGGCTCGTGGTCTTTAGTGCCACCGGATTGTATTTCCAACTTGTTAAATCAGTAATGCAAAGTTGTTTGGTTTTCAAAAAAAAAAAAGTGTGCGGGGGTGCTATGCCACATCTGAGCTGGAGAACCCAGATGCATAGGCTAAACTAACTAACTATCCTCAATACCACGTCATGGCACGCAGGCTGAAAGGAGAAACTATCTATCTAATCCAAGTTCTTCTACCATTTGTGCCTGAAAGCCAAATATATCTGTTCAGCGAGAGATGCTGGTAACCCACTCCAACGCGTTGAAATACAATATAGGTATATATATATATATATATATATATATATATATATATATATATATATATATATATATATATATATATATACAATATAGGTATATATATATATATATATATATATATATATATATATATATATATATATATATATATATATATATATATATATATATATATATATATATAGATATATAGATATAGGAAAATCATTTTGAAGCAAGAAGTTATATACTTAGGAGACTCTAGCTTTAAAACCAGGAATAGACTCAGCAAATAGGGACAAGCACATTAATCAATGATAACAGTTAAGTGGAGATAACATCATAAGGAATACGCGTCTAAGGTCACAGATTACTTTTCAATTCAAACACATCATCATTCAATCACCATTCATACCACATAATCATTGATGGCACCACGGGACCAATCGCATGCCCCGAACATGAGGGTTAATGCTTATAGCATTAACACGGCCCCGCAGCACCCTACCTCAGTACCGTGGTATGAGGGGAGTTGATCGCAACCAACCCTTTGAGAACCGCTGACGAACTCAACGTCGGACGACGATCCGACACACCGCTGACGCGCCCAGTCGGTGGACCGCGATCCCCTTTACAAGGGGGGACTTACGACCCTACACACCGTTGATGCGCACAATCGGTGGACCGTAGCGGATCAAGCCCGACACACCGCTGAGCTAAACTCAGTCGGTGGGCGAAGATCCTCAGAGACTACAGCCCTACATACCGATGTCCCATCACTCGGTGGATCGCAGCCAGCCGTAGCCCTACACACCGCCTGATTACTCAGGTCGGTGGACTACAGCCTTCCTCGGCTTGTTGGCCCTACACACCGCCTGGTGCATCCAGGTCGGTGGGTCATATCACCGAGGCCCATGTGGACCTTCAGTCCTATATATAATCTTTATATACCTGACCGGTCTCTACCAGCCTGGTTAACAGTTGGGATGGTTCTCAGCCCATTCAACTGCCCGTATAG
Organism: Ipomoea nil; assembly: GCF_001879475.1. Lineage (NCBI taxonomy): Eukaryota > Viridiplantae > Streptophyta > Magnoliopsida > Solanales > Convolvulaceae > Ipomoea > Ipomoea nil. The sequence continues at coordinate 78,226 of NW_017618990.1, forward strand.
TGGACCTCAGTCCTATATAATATTTATATATATACCTGACCGATCTTAACCGGCCTGGTTAACAGTTGGGATGGTTCTCAGCCCATTCAACTGCCCGTATAGCCCACTTGATCTTAACCAAGTTAGGGTCATGCATCACGTAACACACAATAGCACATAATAACACATAGTAGCACATAGGGAAGGGGGAGACATATAATTAAGCTTACGTGTGATCATTCACATACTAAGAATAGTCCTAAGGGGTTCATACGACTTTCACCTAGGTCAACGGATTACCGATTCAACTAGCATGCAATTCCTAAGACTCTTTTATCCTACGAACGGCACCCGAAACATCAAACTAGACTCAAGCACGACAAGCCGGGTCCGTTGGGACGCCACGGGAAATGGGGAACATCAAACGGGGAAGCCGGGGCCCTGGGGTGGGTAACGGACCAGCGGGTAGCCGGTGGGTGAGGGATCACCCGCCGGCTACCCGCCGGAGATCATTGCCCGGCAGCGGGTTGCCGGCGGGCGGACGGCTGCCCGGCGCCTGTCCGCTGCCCGGCGGTGATCTTCGGGCAGCGGGTAGGTGGCGGGTACCCCTACCCCCACATACCCCTCCACTGACTCATTCATCACAAATTCGTCCCGGGATCCTTTGTGGAACCCGAAACCATGCTTAGACACTTTTAAACGCAATTAACGACACCACATAGTCAATTAATGGATCAAAAGAAAGAATCACGTATAACTCATCCTATCATGACTCATAAACATAAATAACGCCCGAACATGCGAATTCCCACCCAATTTATACCAACAGCATTACAACACAAATTCCCAACCCATCCTAGGGCTCTAATCCCTCCCAATTCATCAAAATCACAAATTTTCTTTAACATCAACAACTATCAAGATTTGTCAAGAATCATTACATCAATATCAAGAACCTCTTTTCATCATCAAGATCATCAAGATTATCAAGAATACACACAAATCATCTTATCAATCATCAAGGCTATTTCACAAATAGCATAGAGGAATTAATCAAGACACAAGCATATAGAGGGAGGCCAAGGAAAGAGATTATAGCGAAGAAAATAGGTTTTGTTGAGACATGGGTTACCTCTTAGCCTTAATTAATCATCCCTTGGCTATTAAGATTCTTCCCTAAGATTTACATCTGTTTTGATCTCCCTAGGCTTGGTGGTGGGGAGTCCCTTGGGAATTCTTGTGTGGTGATATCTATTGTGGTGTGACTTCTAGGTGCCTCCTATGTCCTTATATATATATTTAGGAGTCTTAATTAGGGTCTGAATGGTATGGGTCTACTAATTCTATTCCTTATAGGACTAAGGACTTGTTTTAGGGATAAGGGTCCATGGTTCATGGTGGACCATATTAATTAATTAAAGAGAATCCTAACCATAATCTGAATAGTAAATGTATACTTTCTTTATTCCTAATAGGCTTATGACTCTAGTTTAGGCAAGGGTACACGATCCGTGGTGGACCCCATTAATTAATTAAAGGGATTTCTAATCAAATTAAATCCTTTTTAATTATAATTATATTAATAAAATTAATTAAATCATTAATTCGGGATTAAAGGCCGTAACACGGGGTGTTACACCAACCTCCTGGGTCTGTAGAACCGGGACAAGAAGGAAAGGTCTGTAGACTAGTAAAGTCCCTCTACGGGTTGAAACAAGCTCCAAAACAATGGTAAACAGATCAGATGCTTGTCTATACTCAAAAAGAGTTGAGTCTAGCGTGGTGCTCATCTGTATCTATGTAGATGACATGTTAATCTTCAGCCCTAATGTCGAGGCAATAAGAAAGACCAAAAGGTCACTTTCTGAAAAATTCGACATGAAAGACTTGGGGAAGGCCGATGTGATACTTGGAGTAAAAGTCGTTCAAAGTGAAAATGACTACAAGTTATCACAAAGTCACTATGCAGAAAAACTGTTAAAGAAGTTTGACAGTTATGAAGTGACCCCGGCTCCAACGCCGTATGATTCCAGTGTCAAACTAAAAAAACACACTAGAGCAGGAGTGGCGCAAGAGGATTATGCAAAATTAATAGGGAGTCTGATGTTCTTAATGAACTATACCAAACCCGACATCGCTCTTGCAGTCAATAGACTCAGTCGATACACTCACAATCCAAGTGAAGTTCATTGGCATGCCCTAAAACGAGTACTACGCTATTTGAAAGGCACCATCGAGTGGGGCCTACAGTACATTGGGTTTCCAAATGTCTTGGAGGGATATTGTGATGCAAACTGGGTCAATGACAGTGATGACGTAAGCTCCTGTAACACCCCGTGTTACGACCCCTAAAACCAATTAATCATTTAACCAATTATCCAAAGAAAGAATTAAATTACAATAATTAATTAGGAAAAGACCCACCATAGTCCGTGGGCCTCACCTCTAAAAACCCAACCCCTAGTCCTAAAGGGAATAGAGTTAGCAAGCCTATAGTATTTGGGCCCTAATTAGGACTCTTAGATATATAAATAGGGACATAGGAGGCACCTAGAACCCACACCACAATAATCTCTCACCACACAAGGAGCTCCAAGAATTCCCCTAGGAGAAATCAAGAAAGAAGAAAGACTTAGAGAAAGATCCTTCATAGCCAAGGAAATTAATTAAGGCTAAGAGGTAACCCATGTCTCAACAAAACCTATTTTCTTAGCTATGATCTTCCTCTAGGCGTCCCTCTACATTCTTGTGTATTGATGATTCGTTTATGATATTGATGGTGTGATCTTGATAATTGATGTTATGCTTTCTTGGGTAATCTTGATAATCTTGATGATGGAAAGAGATTCTTGATGATTGTGTGATATTCTTGATAAACCTAGATTCCTAATGATTGTGTGATATTCTTGATAAATCGTATTGTTTCTTAGTGTTAAAAGAAGAATTACGTTCTTGGTGATTTAAATATAATTAGAGCCCTAGGATGTATCGTGAAACTCGTATGGTGTTATTCTTGATATATTGGGTGGGAATTCGTAGGGTGTTAATTATGTTTAGAAAGCATGATAGGATATGTGTCGTATGTTTCTTGCCTTTGATCCGTAAATTGTCTACGTGTTATCATCAATTACGTTTAAAGGTGTCTGAGCATGGTTTCGGGTTCCACAAAGGTTCCCGGGGCGTTATTTGTGAAAAAGAGTCAGTGGGGGGTAGGTGGGGGTAGGGGACCCGCCAACTACCCGCGGCCAGTTTTGACGTCGCCGGCAGCGGGCAGCATGCCCGCCAGGCACCCGCTGCCTGGAAATCCGTCGCCGGCGGGTAACCCTTCACCCACCGGCTACCCGCTGGAAATAGTCCCACTTCGGGATCCCGGCTTCCCCGTTTGTTGTTCCCCCGACCCCCGTGGTGTCCCAACAGACTCCGTCTATCGTGCCTATGTCTAGTTTGATGTTCAGGTACCATTCGTAGGTTGAATAAGTCTTATATATTGCATGCTAGTTGAATTGGTATCCCGTTGGCCTAGGTGTGAGAAGTATGAACCCCTTAGGTTTATTCTTAGTATGTGGATGATCACGCATAGGTTACGTTATACGATTTCTCCCCCTTTCCAATGTGTCAATGTGGGTTGCATGTGTTTGCTATGTGTTATGTGTGCATGATACCCCAATTTGGTTGCGGTCAAATTGGTTATTCTTGAGCTGCGGTTCAGAAGCTGGCTGCGGTCAGATTTACACTCTCGGGCTGCGGTGCACCGTTTGGTTGCGATCAAACGTTTTACATGAGCTGCGGTTCATATTCCTGGCTGCGGTCAGATGACTACTCTTGGGCTGCGGTCCACTGTTTGGTTGCGATCAAACATTATGATAAGCTGCGGTTCATCGGTCGGTTGCGATCGACCCCTCCGTGTTGCGATACGGGGCAGGGTGATGCGGGGCCGTGTCAGAGCTATATGCGCTGACCCTCATGTATGGGCATGCGATTGGTCCTGTGGCACCATCAAAGTGTGCTATGTGATGAGATATGGATGGTTTGATGTTATGAATATTATGAAAGTATGACCATAGGATACATGCTAGTAAATTGTATATGCTTGGTTATGACTATTGGCTGTGCTTATCTCTAACTGTCAGTCTGTTCCCTATGCTTGTAAACGGTGTGACTGTTGACTGTGCTTATCCCTATCTGTCGAGTCTATTCTCTGTTTTAAAAGCTAGAGTCTATTAGGATATATCTTCATGCTTCGAAATGGTTTTTCTTATATATATGTATATATCTATATGTACTGTATTTCAACGCGTTGGAGTGGGTTACCAGCATCTCTCGCTGAACAGATATATTTGACTTTTAGGCATAGAGGATTAGTCACTGGAGCGCGCTAGAGATTCAGAGCATAGAATAGATAGTTTTCCTTTCGGCCTGCGTGCCATATTTATGTATTGATACTATTCGATGGTCCTAGAAGTAAGCTGTGCACCTGAGTTCTCTAGCTCAGATGTGGCATAGCACCCCGTACTCTTATGTATGTTTTAGGATTTATGAGCATTTACCTTTATTAGTTAAGCTTCAAAAGTTTAAAATTTTCGGGGTGTTACAGCTCTTCCTGTAGGTATGTGTTTACCATGGGAGGAGCAGCTGTGTCGTGGAAATCCACGAAACAATCATGTATAGCCAGATCAACAATGGAAGCTAAGTTCATAGCCCTTGATCTGGCAGGGAAAGAGTCTGAATGGCTAAGAAACCTACTGGAAGACGTGCCTTTGTGGGGGAATTGTACGCCATCAGTGTTTGTTCATTGTGACTCACAAACTGCCATATGTGTAGCAAAAAATAGTTCCTAGAATGGAAAAAGAAGACACATAAAGGGTCAGACACGAGTCTGTAAGGAAGTTAATTGTGAATGGAGTACTCACACTAGAGTATGTGAAGTCTGAGAAGAATATTACAGATCCTCTAACAAAAGGATTAAACCGGAAAGCTGTCCTTGACACGTCAAGGGAAATGGGCTTAAAATAAGAGATAAGGAATTCAAGGTGGACACCACTGTAGTGGTCAAACGAAGCCGTGAAAAAACTTATGTGCCCACATGAAGGGCATCCTGAAGTGCTGATATGTGAACCAGAGTTCAAAACTACCCACATCTCAAAGAGTTTAAGACTTAGTTCACTCCTGAGAAGTAAGTTACTCAGGTCACTACGTGTCAGTTCAAGTTTACACACTGACATTAAGTTCAGCCTACGTGATATACTGAAACATCCTGCTTCAACACCCCTTGAATGTGTGGGGGATTGTTGGAGATTACATTCTAGGATGTTGTATTTTGCCTTGCTACTTGTCCCACATTGATTTCCTAGAGACACCTTTCCCATCATTTAAATGCCACTCCTTTTGGAGTCTTTGAAATATTTTCAAGGGAGAGAAATGAGGGGTTCCCGCGTGCGCCGCCCGCCCGACACGGTTCGGTTCGCACGCGCGTCGTGGTGTGGCGGGGTCAAAGTTTTACGCGACAATTGTGTTTTGTCCGAATTTATCGCTACTCCACAGAATTATTCTTATTCTACGCACTCAGAATAGAGTCTGTGGCCAAGAGTAAAACCAGTGTGTTAGTGAGCAAACGTGAACGCAAGTTGCGTTCTTCCCTCTGTTTTTTAGGATATTTGTGGCTGGTACAGGGAAGTCTGGTATTCTCATTACTATAAATACCTGCCTTCCCAGACCTCAGTTTTTACACACCTGAAAAATAAGCTTTAAGCTCAGTTCATATGTATCTCTCTAAGTGCAAAGAATACGTGAGCTCTTCTGTGTTAGCCAGTCGAAAGCGCCCGGATAAAAAGACCGCACAGTCTTCGGCATTAAGCTTTTAAGGTAGTGTCCTGCACACGTCACAGAAAATTCATCTTCACTCTATCCAGCCTATAAAAATCGTAGTCTATACAGATCCCTACGATATTTTCCCAAAATTCACAACAGCCATCTCTTTTTGTTTATTTATTTATTTATTTTAAATTTCTTATAAATTTTAGATTAATTTATTATTATTATTATTATTATTATTATTATTATTATTATTATTATTATTATTTATTTAAAAATTTCATGTCAGCAACTTACCTACTATTGCAGGTAATTAACCTGTTGTTGGGTCTAAATGCACGAAAATAAAAAGTTGATAGATTTGATTACAACTTTTAAAAGTTGATGAGGGCCTAACTAACTTCTCGTATAAAGTTCAGAGGTGTATTTGATCGTTTTCTCTTTATATTTTAATGGGTCAATTTTAAATTTTTTAGAAAAATATATATGCATAGGTAATGAGAAACAAAATATTAGTAGAGTGATTCACCCACTGAAAATAACATAACTCCGACCATGCCGATGAAATACTAGTAGAGAATTATATCTATAACCAATTGACGCAAATTAAAATACATTTTAAGTAGGTGATATAATTAAGTCAATATTATTTAGTAATCAATTCATACAAATGGAAAGAACAAACCCTTAAATACAGATGAGATCCTACCAAAATTTGAGTTACTTAATCATTATTTTCAAAATAAATAAATTTTCCATTAATCATAACCCGTACAAGAGACCAAAAGTGGTCTTAATGCATGGCATAAAGCCAAGGTACAAAGACCTATCATGAGTACATCTACAAGCAGGGACGGAGTCAGAAAGTCCGTTGAGGGAGCGCGAAACAGTACAGACGGATTCAAAAAAAATTTCCAGTAAAGGCGAAACATTAAAACAAAAGAGATAATTTAAAAATAAATAAATAAATAAATTACTTAAGAAATATAGTTGTAAATATTGTTAGATATGGACGAAAAATAAAGCACATCGAAACTTTATAAAAGTAGTCATAACAAAATATGAAACATAATTAATTTGATAAAATAATTTGAATAGAAAAAACATTATAAATTACGCATCTTATTATTAATATAAAAGAATGTTATATATATATATATATATATATATATATATATATATATATATATATATGTGTGTGTGTGTGTGTGTGTGTGTGTGTGTGTGTGTGTGTGTGTGTGTGTGTGTTTAAAAAAGCTATTAAAAATGTGACTGTAAAACTATGTTAATGTCAAGAATTGAACCCTTAATCTTATTGTTACCAAAATATATGCTTTACCACCTAATCTAACTCACCTCTTGTTAATATTTATAGTTTTTTTTTTATACTAATATTAAAACTTGTACTATATATACACATATATATACAAAGACTATATATGGAGTGAGGATGGGGCGAGGGGGGCAGCTGCCCCCTGCCCCCTTTGGCTCCGTCCATGTCTACAAGGTTTACCAGCACAATTGATGCCCCCAACATTGCTACCCAACACTACAAAGCCACCTTGTATTCATAGTAAGGTGAGAGTGGGCAAGCCCATTTAACTAAACACAAGAAAATAGCTCAGAGATCAAGTTACTCAAACCACCCAAACTCAAGCAAGCAACAAAATGATCCTTTTCACGAGTCTCATGACCCTAAAATTGCCCTAACGAATGGAACCGATGCCATGAGCTCACCAAGTTTGCGTCAACTGGCCCCAAAGATCTATTTAAGTTCGTGAAGGTGTACTATGTGCCCAATCGTTATACCCTGCACGGCATACATTGCACTGTGCGCTTCGCGCCTCCCAAAACGACGTCGTTTTGGGAGGCGCGGTAGGAAGTTGACATGATTATGTATATTTGTTTATATACAATTATGTATATTTTTTATTATGTACATTTTTTATACAATTATGTACATCCGAATTAGGAAATTCTTGTGTATTATGTTAAGAGTTGATGTGTATTATGTTAAAAGTTTATGTTTATTATGTATTATATTAGATTATGTGTATTATCTTTTAAAAAAAGAGTATGTGTATTTTGTTATATAATTATGTACATTCATGTATACAATTATGTGTATTCTAGTATAACATTATGTACATTTTTGAACATTAGATTTTTTTTTTTTTTAAGAAAAATTAACTGCCAAACACTGGGTAGGAAATTAAAAAAAAAAAAATTGAAACGACATCGTTTTGCATCTGGGCGCATAATACAACGCGCGCCGTGGTGCAGGATATAAATTGCCCTATGTGCCATTCAATTTTTTTTCCACTCTTAGAATAATACTGGAGTTAATTCCAACAATAGTACGTCCTCCGACTATGTTGATTTTCCACAATTGGTCATCGACTTTTAATTTGGACAATTTGGATACTTGATTTTCGAAATCTTTCCAATATTAGTCCTTCCGTTAGATGAATGTTAAGTAGATGTTAGTTTGAGGGGTAAAGTAGTCATTTCAGATGCTTAGAGTATAATCCATGTCTTTCTAAGCGACTAAGCCTACCAAGTTCAACGAAGATTTGAGGAGCATGTTGGACCGCCTGCTAAGCGAAGCCACTAATGGCTGTCCATTTCTCAAGTTTGCACCAGGAAATACGAGTGCACCGGATTTCAACACATATATGCACTTGCGCAGTGCACACCTGATTTGTCTGCTCAAGGCTATAGCGATTGACTGATATGGAGAGAAAGATGATAATATACTGCATCTTTTGATCTTTCTGTTCTGTTACAAAATCTAGCTAGCTTGAAGGAGTTAATATTTGAAAGCCTGTATTCTCTATGTGTACATTATTATCAGCTCCAGCATTTCTAGTTTCTTTATCATTTGCTCCAAGTTCTGCAGTTTCTCTGATTCACCTAACTCTAACAAAATCCCCTGCAACATCATCTTCCCTCGCTGTCCTGTTCCGACACTCTGCGGCGGAAGGGACCTTGGAGTCAATTATGTTGGAGAAGCTGTCAACTACGTCGGGGATTTCGTGCGGACTGGATTTGTTTGCATAACAGAGAGTAGCAATGGGGCAACAATGTAATTCCTCATCTATAATCAGTTATGAAGTGTAATCGTCCTTTTATTCGTATTTAGCTAGAATGTAAACAGCAGCGTTGATAGGTTGCTTCCTATTCAGCTCATCAATGAGACCCTCTGTTCATTCCCTCGCATAGCCTTCATCATCCATCTCCGATATGGTATTAGAGCATGGACGCCACTCCTACGCCGCCACCGTCTCCGGCACAAACGACGCCACCATCTCCGGCACAAGCGACGTCAACCAAACTACGCAAGCCGACCCTCCAATCTCAGAATCACCGGCTAGCACTGTTCCAGGAACGATTCTGCAGAGGAATCAAGTCAATCAACAGAGAAGTCTCAATGCAGAGGAGATGGAGAATCCGCTCATCCTAGGCATCAACGACAACCCGTCAGTTGTGCTGGTTAGTCCACCACTGGTAGGGAGTTCCAACTACGGAACTTGGTGCGTTAGCATGCGTATTGCCTTAGAGATTAAAAATAAGTGGAGCTGAGTTTGATCGATGGAAGCATCACGCCACTTAGCAGAGAGCATCCGCAGTATTTGGCATGGAGACGCTGCAACCTGTTGGTTTGTTCGTGGCTATTCAAAGCGGTGCACCCTTCGATCGCACAAAGTTTAATGCATCTTGACAAAGGCAGAGAAATTTGGGAGGATCTACGGAGAAGATTCTCGCACTGTGACGCTCAGCGGATCTCCATTCTACAAAATGAGATATACAATATGAAACAAGGTCTAATGTCTGTGAGTGATTATTACACCAAGAGCAGAACATTATGGGAAGAGATGAACACGTTGAGGCCACTTCCCATTTGCAAATGTAATCCAAGGTGTGCGTGTGACTTAGTGGATGAAATCCGAAAAGAAAGAGATGTAGATCAGGTAATCAGATTTTTGCAGGGGCTGAATGATGATTATAATAGTCTGAAATCTAATATTCTCGTTTTGGATCCCCTACCTGAGGTATATAAAGTATATGTTATGGCAGAGAAACTGGAAAGACAAATCAGTCTGACCAGCTTAAATTTAGGGAATCTGGATCCTAATCTATCTAATGCAGTGCAAAGCAATGAAAGTTTCGCAAGTGAAGGAGCTGTTACAGCAGCTCTGAATGCTTACAATGGCAGAAGAAATAATGTAGCAAGGCCAAAATGCACCTTCTGTGGCATGGTGGGTCACACTGTGGACAAATGCTATAGAAAACATGGTTACCCCCCGGGGTGGGTACCTGGCTATAAATCAAAAGGGAAACAAGTTAATGCAGCAATTTCCAATGACGTTGGAGACTTAGGCATCACAACAGATCAACTGCAGAAGATAGCTTCTATCCTCCAGATGCAGAAAGGACAGACTTCATCAATTCCTAACTCCAGTACTAGTGCAGCGGTCTCACTAGTAGCAAATTTTGATGAAGTTCAACCCACTGACAAAGGTATAACTCATGTTAATTCCCTAGCCTTATGTCCATCCACTTGGATTATTGATTCGGGAGCTACAAACCATATTGTATGCTCCCTTGACTCCCTTGTTAATCATCACAAAGCCAGTGGAGCTACTGTGAACTTACCTACTGGCCAGCATGTTAATGTTGAAAACATAGGAGATGCTAAGCTGAGCAACAATTTGTGGTTAAAGGACGCTTTGCATATTCCCACATTCAAATTCAACATCATCTCCGTGAGTAAATTAATCCAAGACTCTTCCTATAAACTGACATTTGTGGTTGGACAGTGTTTGATTCAGAAGGATGGTATGATGGCTGGTATAGCTAGGCATGAAGGGGGATTATACGTGCTTCAAGAGTCAGCAGAAATATCAGAAAAGAAATTTGTTATGCAGTGTAATAGTGCAGAGATTTGGCACCAAAGATTGGGGCACTTCCCAATTAATAAGTTGCACTTGTTTTCTAATATTACTTTAGATAAAAACAAAGTCTTGGTTTGTGATGTGTGTCATTTGGCTAAACAGAAGCGTTCTCTGTTCCCTTTGAGTATTAGCACTTCTCATGCATGCTTTGATCTTATCCACGTTGATATTTGGGGACCTTTCCCAGTCTGTTCTCTTGAAGGACATCGATATTTTCTCACCATTGTGGATGATTATTCAATGTTTACCTGGTTGCATTTAATGAAAACCAAGTCCGAGACAAGGCAATTCATTCGTAAGTTTCATGCTTATGTTCTTACATAGTTCGGTGTTATGATCAGGGTGATTCGCAGCGACAACGGACATGAATTTAACATGGAAGAATTTTTTTCAGAAAAGGGCATTGTCCACCAACGATCGTGTGTTAACACACCACAACAAAATGCGATAGTGGAGCAAAAACACCAACATATACTTAATGTTGCTAGATCCCTCAGGTTTCAAGCTAATCTCCCATTGCAGTTTTGGGGGCATTGCGTTATGCACGCCACATTCCTTATAAATAGGATGCCGTCTCCAGTAATTAAATGGACTAGTCCATATCACAAATTATACAAGAAGGCGCCAAACGTGGAATATCTCAAGGTGTTTGGTTGCCTCTGCTTCGCTGCTACCTTGCCTCTAAATAGACACAAAATGGCCCCGAGAGGAAAGAAATGTGTTTTTATTGGCATACCAGCCGGTACGAAGGGCTATTTGCTATATGACCTCAAGGATGGCTCAATTTTTATCTCTAGAGATGTGATATTCTATGAGAAACAATTTCCCATGTCTAAGCAAGAAGTAATGCAACAAGCACAGAGGTCACAATCTGAGCCCTCACAACCTGTGATCCCTATAACCACCAATATGGAATTTGAACCAGATCATCAAAATGTTCCTAGTCCCAGCCAGTCACCCTTTGACATGCAATCTTCAACTACTAATAATCAACAATCTCAGATCCATATAGATGAAGAACAGGACCAACCACAAGAAGCTATGCATGAAATTCAGACTGACATAATGTCCCTTGCACAGCCTAGAAGATCTAATAGAATTCGACATGCCCCAACCAGATTACAGGACTATCACTGTGATGCAATTATGGGTGGAAATACATCTCTTCCTCTCTAAGCTGGGCGCTCAGGATCTTCATGCGCCAACTTACGGGGGGGTAACAGAGAGTAGCAATGGGGCAACAATGTAATTCCCCATCTATAATCAGTTATGAAGTGTAATCGTCCTTTTATTCGTATTTAGCTAGAATGTAAACAGCAGCGTTGATAGGTTGCTTCCTATTCAGCTCATCAATGAGACCCTCTGTTCATTCCCTCCCATAGCCTTCATCATCCATCTCCGATATTGCAATGCCAGAAAGAATGGCATCGAACTGATCAACATGTTGGGATAACATATGGAAATTTTCATTACCACTACCATTGGAGCCTCGCCGTTGTTGGCGTTTCCACTTTCTCCATGGCATATAATTTTCCAGTAGAGAATGAATGAGGTATTATATACCTACACTACTCCGTGTAGTCCTAGTTTTCAATTCCCACAAGGAGGGGATTTGGGAATTTGGATGATTTATGTCGCCAAAGGAGAAAGACCATGGATTATACTGTAAGCAAGTAAAATGACTACTTTACCTCTCAAACTAACATTTATTTAACTTTCATTTGACAGAAGGAACATCATTGGAAAGATTTCAAAAGTCAAGTGTCTAAATTGTCCAAATTAAAAGTTCGGGACCAATTGTGAAAAATCAACATAGTCGGAGGAGCATTGCTGGAATTAACGCCTTCATGCAAATCTTTGCACTTTTCTGAATGGTGCAATAGTTGCCACACACTCTCATCTCACTATGTTAGTTAATCATTGAATATATAAGATTGGGTACGGTATTGAACTTGTGGAAATGGAACAAGAATCTTCCATTTTGGGAGTCCAAGACAACCAAATGTTGTCATCATGTTCATGCAAACTCCTTCTTCTATCAAACTCTGTACGTATTCCAGTTGTTGGTGAGCAAAAAACACCCAGTCTTCCATTGCTTGAGGCTCAGTTCATGCTCAACAGACCGGGTATCCAAATCCCAAATTCTGACTCTCACCCCATCCCTGTTTTGACAAGCTCTACACCTCTCCACATCCATCCGAGGCAACACGTATTTTCTGATCTCGTATTACGCAGCAATAGCCTTGATGAAACATTCACGTCACTTGAGCTTAGCCTCTTATTTATCCAGTGATTTCCCACTTCCAGACGTAGCTTAGTTGATGTTTTATCCACTTTCTGGTTCTTGCCAACTCCCTCCTCTAGTTTGATCGTTGAATGTGAAGAATTATTATATTCTAGTTTGTTGGGTACGGGATGAATACTTATTTGTGTTTTGCAATACATTGGAAGGGACCATCGTCTATGAGCTTTGCCAAATTACCCAAATCGCTACCATTCTTATTCCTCGGCAAGTTATCTTTAATTGTTGCACAAGGACAAATTCAGACATTTTCATATCAGAGTGTAAACGATGAAAGGGCACATCTTTCAGTCCGAGAAAGAATGAGGAATACATATAGGGGGGAAAAAACAAATTAAATTCGAATGCTGGTGAGATTCGGGAAACTAGCTAGTTAGCTTTTTATAGTATCCATGTCAGAATAATGTATTTTCGTTATTTTTCCCGCTCTGAGTTGGAATCCCATCTGGAGTAGGAAATTTAGAAACTCACATTTTTAATATTCTCTGAATTACGTAGGAATTGAATTATTTGTATTTCCAGATTGCAAATTTAGAGTTTCAGTAATGCTACTTACCATTCTAAAATTTTCCACTCTTATATGTCACCTTTTTATTGGATAGTTTAGCTGTGATTATATGCATAACATTATACGTTGCCCAACCAAACTACTCAATTCTTGTTTACATAACAGACCATATATTTAGGGGTGTAAATGAGCCGAGCGGCTCGCGAGCGGTTTGCGAACCGCTCGGTCAAAATCGAGCTCGAGCCGAACTCGAGCGGCTCGTTTATTAAACGAGCCGAGCTCGAGCTCAAATATTCTAGGCTCGTGGCTCGTCGAGCCGCTCGCAAGCCATAATTAAATAAATAGATAAATATTATATATATCGTAAGGATCAATGTCTACTATTGACTTGTAATTAAAGTGGAGTTGTAAACTTGTTTTGAGTGTATGGAGTCTTTAAACATTGAAGTTTGGACTTCTAAAATTTTTAAACTTTTTATTATTTATGTATGGATAAAACAATGTTTATTATTAATTGAAATATGAATTCAAATAGGTCAAAATTGAGTCCGAACTCGAACAATCGAGCTGCTCGAGCCGAGTTTGAGCGGCTCGAAAAATTGTCAAGCCGAACTCGAGCATCTTTTTTTGAGCTCGATCGAGCTCGAGCTCGAGCTCGAGCCGAACCTTGCTTATCGAGCTCGAGCTCAAGCCAACCCATGCTCGAGCTCGGCTCGGCTCGTTTACACCCCTACATATATTCACGTGAAGGCGCAAAGATTTTCTGTGAAAGAAACTAACTCCAATATATATCCTTTAAAACAAAATAACATAATGTCATTACATGATTTTTAATATATATCACTATATCAAGCACTTTGTGCTCAAATGACACCTATTTGGCTCTTTTTGAGGGAAGGTCACAGGATCAAACTCCGATGGTGGTGTCTTGCTCATTATAATTGTAAATTAAAGTTAAAGGCTTTTGATAGTTTCTCATCAATTAAATTCCTAATCGTTTGTAAATTAATAAACCAATGCCAAGAGATTCTTGTATGCAACAAGAATATTCAAAATTCAAACCAATACATATATATAAAAGTGTTGAGAAATAAAATTCTTCAATAAATAGTGTTGTCCCTCCTAATAGTTGAAGAGACAAATTTCTTATATTTATAAAATACATTTAATCTAAGCCAAAAAGGATAAATACATAAATAAATTTGATAGATTTTCAATCATCCAGGAAAAGAATCCTACCTCCTTGGAATTTACTTTCATTGAAGCAAATTTAAGACCACATGCATGTAGTAATTTTCTAGTTTTGATGCTTTAGTTAAATTGGGAGTTCGACTCACACAAGCTACAATATTATTCTTAATTGTTCCTAATCCCCTATTAGAGCTAAAATATTTATTATTTGAGTCGTTATCTCATATGTACTGTACATATTATTTTGGGCCTAGCGCCCCTACGACAAAACTAGATTATGTGTTATCAAATAACGAAGGAGAAAAATGAAAATGGAATTAACAAATCTAGTAAGAGAGATTGTCCGGGCTCGTGGTTTGGCAAGAAATCCTCTATCAAGCCTGAGTTAGACTAGAAGAGTCCAATCATGACATCTACTGTGAGTGCTTTAGCAAGGACAAAGCCAATGCTTTTCAAGATTTCAAGCAATATTCTAGGGTACACGAAGGAGACATTTGATGAAATCGTTAGAGTACACTAGAAGAACTTTGAGAAGCAACGACGTAGTAACTTGAAGACTTAGGAATGGTTTAGCACGCAAAAAGGAGAGCTTGCCCAATAGGCTGAATGGCTAAAAAGGGCTGGGGGAAACCAAGAGGAAATAGGAAGAAGACATTTGGAAGAACCAAAGAGCTAAGGAGGAGCTAAATAGAAGACCTTAATATAATAGGGTTAAGAGATTAAAAATAATAATAATAAAGGAAGATGTTAACACTTAGGAGGGAAGAAGTGGGCATCAGGAACAATAAGGAACAAGTCTTAGATATGCCTGCATATTAGAAGCTTAGAAAAATGACTTATGAAGATAGCACACTAGTTTGTTGGGTAAACACTTCAGTGATTGCTGTTTAGAAGTTTCCATAAGAAGTTATAAGAGAGACGGGAAGCAGATTGAAGATTTTTTGAATATTGATTTTGTATTAAGTATTTAATTTGTATGTTCAGAACTCTCATGTACACAAATATGTTATAAATAAAATATTCTTTTATTTGGTGTTAGGTTGAAATCAATAAAACCTCTTTATTCATTCAATCTCTTTGTGAGTTACGTTTTGAGATTGTCAAAAAGGGGGGAATTGTTTGAAAATTTTGTAATAGATTTTGATGATGTTAAGCACTTTTTAGACCCCTCATTCTTTCACTACAAGAAAAATGCACATAGACAACACTAGAAAGACAACAGTTTTTAAGAAAAGTGTTGTCTTTTGTATAAAAGACAACAGTTTGGTCCAAAACCGTTGTCTTTGATACAACACTTTTGTCAAAGACAACGGTTTTTACTTAACCGTTGTTATAAGTGTGTTGTCTTTGTGCATTTTGTGAAAAGACAACACCACAACGACAACGGTTTTTTAAAACTGTTGTCTATGTGCATTTTTTATTAAATAAGACAACGGTTTTTTTAACTGTTGTCGTTGGTGTGTTGTCTTTAAGCGCACTGGAATACACAACACTAGAAAGACAACGGTTGTTTAAAACCGTTGTCTTCGTGCGCTCTTTTTTTGAAAAAAGACAACGGTTTTATTTAACCGTTGTCGCTGGTGTGTTGTCGTTGGGCGTACTCAAATACACAACACAAAAACGACAACGGTTTTATATAACCGTTGTCGTTGCGCATTCTTTATTTGTTTAAGACAACGGTTTTATAAAACCGTTGTCTTTGGTATGTTGTCTTTAAGCGTATTTGAATACACAACACTATAAAGACAACGATTTTAAAAAACCGTTGTCTTTGCGCATTATTATTTAACAGGTATATAAAATAAAGACAAAGATTTTAACAACAAGAGTCGAACCTATGACCCCAACCTTAACAAGTAAGCAATCTAACCAACTAAGCAACACAAACTCTTATGTCTAAAGGTGCAACATCTGATATATAAGTGGGTTGCTTCTGTGTTGTTTGTTAAAACCAAGACAACAATTTTAGGAAATAGTTAAAGAATTCCCTCCAAGAAGAATAGAACCTAAGACCTCTAACATTATAAACTAAGCTAAACCCACTAAGCCGCACCAACACTTATGTATTCAAGCGCAACATCTAGTATATTACCAGTTCGCTTATGTGTTGTCTTTGAGAACCAAAACAATGATTGTATAAAATAAGTTAAGAATGGCACCATGAAAGATGGAACCGAAAACCTTTAACATAACAAACAAAGCTAAATCCATCAAGTCACACCAACTCTTGTGTACTAAAGTGTTACACCTTATTTTTACCTATAATTTAACAAAGAAAGAATACAATTCAAATGTTAATTTAATAGTTCTATTTTCGTTCATATTTAAATATAAAATTATTCACCAAAATTTCAAAGTAAATTCATTAAAGTTTTATTTTCAATTATATTACAATTAAGACCAATCTATGAATTAAAAAATAATAATAATAATTATCAAGTATAAAAAACAATAGATTATATTTATAATATTTTTTAAAAAAATTGGGGGCCCTGTGCGGTCGCGCCGGTCCGACATGGCCTAAAACAGCCCTGCGCGGTGCGGTGTGGTGTTCAGAATGGTGCGGTATGGTGTGTAGGGGTTAAGGGCGGTATGATAGGGGCCGGGGTTGGTAATCGACCATTCCGGCTAGCGCATAACTAACAAGGTTAGCTATATGTTGGTAATCGACCCTTCCGGCATGCATGGGACACGTGGAGAATGGATATAAAAGAGTAGTTGATCGATGCCGTACAGTTAGCTATATCCCATTTCTTTTGCCGCGATCTTAGCTTTGTAATATAATTGGGCCGTGAGTTGTCTGGGTAATAAACCTCCGGGTAATAAAGGGCAAATTATGTTGTGCAACCATGTGCACCATGCATGGTGCACATTGTTCTATGTTCATAATTACCGAACTATATATTCATAATTTTTGAATTGAAATCTATGTTCATACCCGGTACTATTTTAATTGGCCGGGTCTAGCGACCCGGGTAATAAAACTAATATTTTTTTACGAAATTTCCCTCTAAGACAAAATTGGGAACGAAATTTTTGTCTTCCCTCTAAGACAAAATTGCGAACTAAGACAAAATTTCCCTCAGACAAAATTGCGAACTAAGACATCTCCGCCGACAGCCATTCTCGTCAGACTTCTCCGCAGTTAGAGTGCTCTCCGCCATTCTCTATATAAGAGGAGCCGAGTCGTTCGTGAGCCGCTCGGCTCGAGCACGAGCCGAGCCTAAATATTCTAGGCTCGTGACTAGTCGAACCGCTCGCGAGCCGTGTAATATATACTATATAATATAATAATATTATTATATTATAATATATAAAAATAATGATTAGAAATAAAAATTTTGAACAGTCAAAATCCCTAAAAATTTCTATTCTTCAAACTGTCGCGACTCAGACTTCATACATAGAGACTTCGTCGACTACGGAGGGACTTCGCCGACTGTAGAGAGCCGTCGCCGACGCCGCGTATCGCCATCTCCAGGCCGCCGTCGGTAATTGCTCCAGGCCGCCGTCGGTAATTGCTCCAGGCCACCGTCGCGAGTCTAGACCCTAGAGTCCAGAGTCCGCCGTGGCTCCAGGCCGCCGTCGCGAGTCCAGGCCTCCAGGCCGTTGTCGCGAGTCCAGATAGCCGTCGAGGTATTGCGGTATAATGACTTCTTGTTCATACTTCATAGTTTCATACTGCCTACATGTTCATACTTCTTTATATATGTTGTTTATATGTTGTTCGTTGCTAGCTATGTATGTTTGGGGTGCTATTAGGAGAAGGAGCTGAGAAGAAGGCTAGGATTAGGGGGAATCATACTCTAGAAGTGCTGTGAAAGAAGGTAAGGATTCATGGGTGTCCCTATTATTTTGCCCTAAGTTTTATTATTGAAATTATGGGCTATTTTTGCTACTTTAATTCCTTAGAAATTATGTTAATATGGTGTTATTTTGCTTCTAAAATAGTGTATGTTCATGTTTTAAAGTTTGTAATGGTTTATGCCCATCCAAAATGAGTTTGCTCTAACTGTTCCTGCTGTGTATGTATCTGCTATCTATTTATACACTTGTTGGTTTTCAAAATGTTAATTGGCAGCAGGATCTATGCATTTGCATTGGTTTTTACTTATGGAAATTTACGTATATGTATCTACAAATGTTTGGCTACTGGAAAATGCCTTTGACTAAAGTGGAATTGTTTACCATCTGAAAGAGATGAGAAATATGTTCTTAAGTGAAGTTGTTGTATCATTTTAATAATGTCTTATGTATGTGGCATTTGAATTTATTCTCAATTAACTAGTGTTTTAATCTCAAGAAAAAGGATATGATGTACTCTTTTCCAACATGTATATTTTAAAATTCATAGTATTCCTTTCTTGTTTATCTTTTAAAAGTATGTTTATTTTCAAACTACAAATGTTAATATTTTACGGGGCAAAGTGAGCCTTACTTAGCATTTTTATGCTAACTTTGTGTTGTCTGTATGTCTTGAACTTACCCCTTTTCAGGTTCAGAGCTTTGATTTCTTTGAGAGCGCGCAATAGTTGTGATCGTCTCTATGTTCTTCATGGACACAGTCTTGTTTGTCATATGAAGAGGTTTGCATATTTAACTTCATTTATTGTTGTTTTGCTTATTCAGTTTCGATAATTGGTAATTTGTAAAATTAAGAATACGTATAGTATAGGAGGTACGGATGAAGAGTTTTAGGAAACAGTTGTACTCAGTAGCAATGTATTTTTGAGCTGTCATATGGAAAAGATAATCAGAATTCAGAAGTAGTTGTAAGTTGATGTTTTCATGTACGTAGTTGAAGTTGGTTTATGATTTTTTTGATTCATTTTTAAATGGTGGTGCATTTGTTTAGTAAACTGGTTACTGGAACTAGTTTACTGGAATTTAACATGGAATTGTGAGTTTGAGTTCTTGATTTTTCTTCCTTGTTTTACTAAGTTTGACATTCCCAAATCTGTGCACCCAGGTGTGTTTGCATTTCTTTCCCTATATATAATTATGACTCTTCTTCCTTAGCATCATTTTGTTTACACTACTTACATATGCTTGCTGAGGTTAGCTATTCTAGGTTTCTTTTCTAGCTGTTGGATATTGCACTAGCATCAATGGTTCACTTTTATTCTTGTGTAGTGTATAAATACCTCCACTGTTCGCATTTCATTGCAAATTTATTATATCTATACTAATTTATTTACTCACTTTTTACATGTAGTTCCAACAAGTTGATTATGAAAAAGCGGTTATTGATCTGGTGCGTTCAGAATGGGCCGATATTCTATCAAGTTATATAGAGTAGGTATGATTTGACGTTGTAATCATTTAGACTTGGTTCATAGAATTGTTTTTTGTAGTATTATGACTTGGATGATGATTCGATTAGAATTGGTAATGAAAGTATTTTGACTTGTTATTTTGAACCTTGCTTAGCTTCTTCAAAATTATGTAACTACACTGGCCATGGTGAATGGATAAATTGATTTTTTTTATATGATTAAAATTTAAGCAGGTTAAAAATGGGTTGAGTCTATTTTACAATAGACAACAGTTTATGGGCGTGACTTTCAACAACAGCGATTTCAACAACACACAATAGACAACAGTTTATAACTGTTGTCTTTTATAGAAAAGACAACAGTTAAAAACCGTTGTCTATGTGCATCACTTTTAACAACACCGGTTTCAACAACATTGAATAGACAACGGGTCAAAAACTGTTGTCTTTTCTAGAAAAGACAACGGTTAAAAACCGTTGTCTATGTTCGTGACTTTTAACAACACCGGTTTCAACAACACTTAATAGACAACGGTTAAAACACCGTTGTCGTTTATAGAAAAGACAACGGTTTAAAACCGTTGTCTATGTGCGTGACTTTTAACAACACCGGTTTCAACAACACTTAATAGACAACGGTTAAAAAACCGTTGTCGTTTCTAGAAAAGACAACGGTTATTAACCGTTGTCTATGTACGTGACTTTTAACAACACCGGTTTTAACAACACTTAATAGACAACGATTAAAAAACCGTTGTCGTTTCTAGAAAAGACAACGGTTATTAACTGTTGTCTATGTGCGTGACTTACAACAACACCGGCTTCAACAACACTTAATAGACAACGGTTAAAAAACCGTTGTTGTTTCTAGAAAAGACAACGGTTATTAACCGTTGTCTATGTGCGTGACTTACAACAACACTGGCTTCAACAACACTTAATAGACAACGGTTAAAAAACCGTTGTTGTTTCTAGAAAAGACAACGGTTAAAAAACCGTTGTCTATGCGCAGGACTTACAACAACACCGGCTTCAACAACAGAAATTATACCCCTACGACAACGGTTATTAACCGTTGTCTATGTGCATTTTTCTTGTAGTGTTTATTGTAAATTTAGATAAGTTTCGTAGTCAAACTAATCAGAATGAAGTAGTTATGGAAGAAAGAATTTAGAAGGAAAGAGTTCGGAAGAAAGAATCCAAAACGAATGAGTTCGGAAAGAAGCAACCGGAAGGAAAGGGTTTAGAAGAAGACTTACGAAAAGAGTCATATCGGAAGGAAATAAAGGGGAACGGAAGGAATGACATTCAAGTTACGGCTTAATGGATGACAAAAGAATATTGTCTAGTGTATTCCAAGCATGTATGAGATCCATTGAAGGACATTTAAGGACAATCATTCTTGGTAGAAGTTCATTCAAAAATAACAAAAGAGCCATTGGATAATTTGTCTGACACCTAGAAATCGATAGAATAGACAAATTGGTGATAAGGAGAAGCAACTCTTTTTCACTTTAGAGTGCTTATAAGCCTAATTGGGAAATAGTCGTTACCTTAGGAGATTGTGGCAGCTTTTGGACGGCTATCATTTGTTGAGTGACAACTGAAAGTTCAAATTTCAAGTTCGCGCTCATCTCTACAGGTCTATAAAAGGTGGACCCAAGCTCAGAAGAAAGATGCTAGCACTGAAATTTTTGCTAAAGGCTCTTGTGTGGTCAAGTGTTCAAAGTTTAATGTTGAATCTAGACTTTTAAGCTAAAATAAATGAGTGCTTTCAAAAGTCCTGCACTCAATAACTTATAACCATCTTTCACCGGAAGGGGTTTTGTGATCATTTTAGGCTTTCTAGCAACGCGACTCATTAGACGACCCTTGGCTAGCTATGGTCAGACACTAGTACAGATATACACATCTGCTACCCTTGTAAAGGACTATCCGCTACCTTTGTACAAGAGTAGCGGATGTGAGAGACGTGGAAAGCCCTGAGCTTTCCGCTACCCTTTTACAAGGGTAGCGGAAATTTGAGCATTCGCTACCCTTCTAAAAATATAAGGGTAACGAATTGTACGAGGACAAAAGATCCTCTCATTATTATTCGGAAGATTACGCTTTGCAAAGTCCAAAAATTGTCTAACTCCGTCTCCATATTCCTTAATAATTCAAAAAGCATTCATCCAACTTTTATCCATCACAAGGCAATCTAAAATAATATTAACCCTAATTAAAATTTTGTTAACAATAATTCAACAAGTTTCTAAAATAATATTAATACAATGAACAAAACTAATTTAAACATAGACCACAATGTGGCTAATCACCGGATGCACAAGGGAAAGCCGATTCCAGAAGAAAACATAGACCACTGTGTGGCCAATCACCGAATGCACAAGGGAACGCCGAAAGTTCGTAGGAAAAAACTAGAAAAAGAACTTACTCAAGATAAATTTGTCCACGTCGATAAACAATCCCGGATTCGATCTAATCACCTATAAGTTATATTTGTAAATAAATATAAGAAATGGATATTGTCCAACAAGGTAGTTAATTTGAGTGAATAAAACTAGAAACCTAGATTTTGCAACTAAATCCTTTATCCTTTATATAATAAAGCTATATGGTTTGGGAAATAATTAATGTTACAATTAATGTCACAACATCCTTTATTATATTAAAAAAAAAAAGCACAACATTTAAAAAATAAAATAGCTATATATTATATAATCATATAAAAAATATACTTTTAAAAAATAAAATAGCTATATATATTATATAATCATATAAAAAATGTATTCAATTAGAGTTTAAATTTATATATATAAAATTTGAAATTTATTTTCCAAATGTCATTATCTTAGTTATTATTTGTATTGTGAAAATTATAATATAGATGAAATACAATTAAGAATAAATCAATGTAATTATGTAAATTCTCTCTATAAGTTTATTTGAATATGCACATAATTAGAGATTATATTAACCATACAAAATTATAATTTAATTTTAATTTTAATTGTAATTTTGTATTCTATAAAAATAATAAATACTTGACCAATGGAAGCTCAAAAATATTATTATATTAAATAATTTAAAATATTTTAGTTTTTCTATTTTTTATTTATATTTATAATAAAATAATTTTTTCCCGTGCATCGCGCGGGTGAATTACTAGTTAAATTATAAATGGACCATCACACAGGTCGTCAATAGTTATGCTGTGCAACCGAATGCACCATGCGCATGGTGCATACGATGCAAAACGACGTCGTTTTGACTAAAAACGTGCGTCTCACTTAAAAAAAAAAATTTCAGGTTCGATTGTCGGCAATAGCGCGCATTATTGTGGATATATAGTTATGAATTTCTGGATATATAGTTATGAATTTATGGATATTTAGTTCATTCATTGTAGATATTTACTTCATTCATTCACTGTGGATATATAGTTATAAATTTATGGATATATAGTTATGAATTTCTGGATATATAGTTATGAATTTCTGGATATATAATTATGAATTTATGGATATTTAGTTCATTCATTGTGGATATTTAGTTCAATCATTGTGGATATTTAGTTCATTCATTGTGGATTTTTACTTCATTCATTCATTGTGGATATATAATTATGAATTTGTGGATATATAGTTATGAATTTATGGATATATAGTTATGAATTTATGGATATATAAAAATGCTATTGCCGGGAATCGAACCTGATTTCTTTTTTAAGTGGGACGCGCGTTTTTTTTAACCAAAACGACGTCGTTTTGCATCGTATGCACCATGCGCATGGTGCATTCGGTTGCACAGCATAATTTGCGACAGGTCGTTATATCGCGTGACTGAGGGTGTGATACAAACGCAGGCCATGGGTGTGCACTGGGCCAACTTAATTGCACATATAAAACCGTGTGTGAGAGGTTCAACCAAAATGGTATTAACAAGAACCAAACTTATAACAGTTTCGGTATGTATGAAAATCACATACTCCACTCATTTAACAATAATTGCTTGTAAGTGTTTAGCCTCGTGGGAAAACTTTAAAAAAAAGCTAACATACATATTCTATGCAGTGTACTATTTTGTAATTCAGCAATTATTACTCACTACAGGTAATGTAATATTTTGGTATCTCAAAATAAATTTAAACCTCATGGGGAAACTTTAAAAGAAACTAAATATATGTTTTACTTATTTAGTGTACTATTTTGTAGGTAAGGTAACATTTTGGTGTCTTACGAGACATTTAAAATCTAAATATCAGAGCCAAGTTTCGATCTTGGGACCTGTGGGTTATGGACCCACCACGCTTCCACTGCACCACTCTGATTTGCCATATTTTAAATAATTACTTTATATTAAAATTTGTTTTTGGAAGTTTTTGTTTTGTTATGTTTTAATAGAAGGCCAGCGTATGACTTTTTTTTTTTTTTTTTTTTATCCTGTGACCTTTCCTCAAGAAAAGATACAGAGGTGTGATCTAAGCACAAGGTGCTTAGCATGATGACGCACAATACCTATTCATCTTTAATAGTTTTTTCAATTGTTTAAATATATAGGAATAAGAGTCAAATAGGCCACCGAACTGCACACAATTATGCAATTAGGCCACCGAACTCAAAAAAGCTACAATTGAGTCCCTAAACTAACCTATTTCAAGCAATTTGTCCAATTTGCAGATTTTTCCCATTTTTAACCGGTCACCAATTTAAAATAGTTTTTTTTAAAAATAATTAATTAAAATAAACTAAACTAAATAAATTAATAAATAACAAATAAAAAAATTAAAAATTAAAAAGCAATGGTCTCCGCCGGAGTAGCCAGCAGGGAGAGAGACCGGAGCTGGCAACTCCTGCGGAGACTTGGAGTTTGCATTCGGCAGTTCCGAACTTCCGCTTCGACTTCGCAGAGAAACCGGGAGAAATGGAGAAGGTCAAACCGCACTGACAGCGCGCAGGTCGCCGGCCGCTGGTCGAAGACTCGGAGTTTACAGTCGGCAGTTCCGGCGTTCCGCAATCCCCTCTTCCGCTTGGTGCCTTCGCCTTCGGACAGTGAGCAGAGAGCAGAGAGCAGAGAGTGAGAGACAAAGAGAAGAAGCCATGGCCATGGCCGGAGACGTCTCTGCGGAGATTGTGTTCTTTTTACTTTTTTAAACTTTTTTTTTTTATTTTAGCTTATTTTAATTAATTATTGTTTTGGTTTAAAAAAAATTATTATTTTTAAAAATATTTTAAATTAGGTGACCTGTTAGAAAGGGGAAAAACCTACAAATTAGACAAATTGCTTGAAATGTGTTAGTTTAGGGACTTAATTGTAGTTTTTTTTTAATTCAATGGCCTAATTGCATTATCTTGTACGATTCGGTGGCCTATTTGACCTTTATTCCAAATATATATGACTAATAATAGTAACATGATTTTGACACTCTCTTTCAAGGGCTTTCTATCCTAATAGCCCGCGAAATTTAGAATGTGAATAAAATATTGGATAATGTCAATAGCAATTATAAGTAATACTATTGATCTACATACATGTCAAGAAAACAAGGTCAGCCTATTGATCCTGGAAGAGTAAAGGTCTAAGTGAGGGGAGTAATAGAGACTTCTATAAAAAAAATTATATATATATATATAGAGAGAGAGAGAGCAGAAGTCTTAAACTTTGGTATATCCCCAACTTATCTTATATAACTTGTTTTGATTCAAGTTATATATATGACAACTTTGGTAATATAATATAACATTATTGTCACATCAAAAAATGAGTTGAAATAAAACAAAAGTAATGTGATTACTTATCAATATAAGAAAAGTAAATTTATTTATGAAAAAACTGATGGATAAATTATTAAATTAAAATTCATAGATATTTAATTGATTAACAAATTTTAGAAAGTAAGACAATGAAATTCATAAGTATTTAAGGTTTAGCTATTTAATCTAGGAAAGAATGGTCAAATTGGCCCCTAAGCAAATTTATAATAACTATCAACTTTGTGTTTGGGGAAATTCTGGGGGTGAAAAGAAAAGAGGAAGCTAGATAATCAAAATGTTTAAATGGGTTGTTGGTGCTGATCGACTGAGAAATTAGGATTCATTAGGGGAGCAGTCTCATCAATCTTCTCTACTTTCTTTAAATTGTGTATAGTGTTTTACATGGTGTAGATAGTAAAGATTGTACTCCTTGTGCTTATTGTGCCACCCTTTTCCCCTTTGTGCTTTATTAATCACGAGAGTGGTTCGTAGCTAGACTAGGATATCTACGTGCATTTCCACTTGATTCCTTGGTTATTTGTTCTCCGTAATCGCATAGGTTGTTGAAGTATCTAGATGATAATGCTCCCTAGCTTGAGTCCTATTTCTTTATTTCGTGTTTATCTCTTGTTAATATGTGTTCGTGTTATGATTTGCTTAGTTTCTTGTTGGTTTCCTTATGCTAGTGCCAAGTTTCTTGTGATTGCATATTGCGTGTCATATCCTCCAATCGCCCGAGGACGACATTTCACACATGTACACTCACTATCAATCATTTTTGCTACAATTAGTGACCATTGAAATTTGTAAGAATAGAAAAAATATTATGTAAATTGCCATTAAATTTTACAGAATAGAGAAAAACATTATGTAAAACAGCAAGTATTTATATTTTGATAGGTCAATTTTAAATTATTAAGAAAATGTATACGCTTAGGTAATAAGACACAAAATATTTAAGGTGTCACTTGACACACTGAAAATAACATAACTCCCACTAT